>NC_077230.1:119507734-119591636 GCF_027887165.1 Monodelphis domestica | reverse complement strand
CCTTTTGTCTTAAAATCAATACTGTGTATTGGTTCCAAGGCAGAAAAGCATGCAAGGGCTAGGCGATGGGGATTGAATGACTTACCCAGGGTCACACAGCTAGGAAGTGTCTGATATCAGATTTGAACCCAGGACATCCTATCTCTAGAGCTGACTCTCAATCCACTGAGCCACCCAGCTTCCCCCTTGACATATTAATAAAATATAGTTTTCTAGAACAAGGGAGATGTCACTGGGCATGGCCAACATCAGACCATATATGGAGTAATATTTTCATATTTTAAAGGAGACATTAAGCATTGTGGTGTCTCCAGAGGAGAATGTCCAGAATGGTAAATGATTGTGAAATCCTTATAAATGTGAGTAAAGGAAGATGGACTGTTTGCCCCAGAAAGCTTCTCCCCCCACTGTCATGTAAGCTCCTTTGGGGCAGGGACTGTTTCACTGTAGTCTTTGGGGCACCTGAGCCTACCGTAGTACCTCGCGCACAGCTTCATCAAATGCCTGCTGAATTTCAGCGGGGAGTCAGAGGAGATATCCTGTCAAATATACAAAGGGCCATCACATGGAAAAGGGATCATTTAGTCAATGCAGCTTTGGTGGGATAACTGGCATCCAATGAGTTAGGGCAGAAGCTTCAAGTGAGTGGATCGTCCAAAGACAAAAATCTTTCCATTCCCATTGATGGAAATGGCTAGATGAATGGGTCAGGGAAAGGAGGAGAAAGGCATATTTATATATTGGAGCCTGGAATGAGCAAAGCTGCAAAATGGCAAAACTGGGCGAACATGTATGTTTCCCCCCCAATCATTTCATTGAGGGGAGGCAGCGTGGCATCAGAAGACTCGGGTCCAGTTACCAACTGCCTTTCCTAAATAGCTGTGTGACTTGCTGTAGGTCGTGTTAAGTCTGGCACTTCTGTTTCATAATGAGTAAAACAGGGATGTTCTTATTTGTGCTACCTACCTTGAAGAGTTACTCTGCAGAAAGTGCTATGTAAACATGAAGTACTCTAGAAATGTGAGTCATTAGTAATTTTGTCCCTCTTCTCTTGAACTACTTGAACCCCTTGAATGAACAGGAAGTCACAAACTTCAATCCTTCCTGTAAGATGGAGGACCAGGGAGTTACTATTTACTATGGCCATGCCCCGAACTCTTAGACCATTGAGTCTTACTACTATCTCCACTTCAACAGGGCCCTGCCACTATGCCCTCCAGATTCCCCAGTCACTGGATAAGGGAAGAGAAGAGAACAAACATTTATTAAGCACCAACTAGGCTCTGTGCCAAGAGCTTTACAAATATTTCATTTAATCTCACAACAACTCTGGGAGGTAGGTGCCATCATTAACCCCATTTTATCATGGAATAAACTGAGGAAGACAATGGTTAAGTGACTTTGCCCAGGGTCACACAGCTAGGAAGTGTCTGAAGCCAGCTTTGAACCCAGGTCATCCTAAATGCAGATCCAGTGTTCCTGCCACTCGATTACTTAGCTATTGGACCTGCCAAGTGTACCCTAAAGACCCATAGGCCTTGCCATTCATCCTTCTGCTCTACTCTTAGGACTACTGGGCTTCTCCATCTTCTCTGCAACTCACTCCTCCTACATGTGTCCTCTTCCCCATTATTTTGTGGGCTCCTTAAGAGTAAGAACTATCTCCTTTTTCTGTTTGTATTCTCAGTGCTTAGCTCAATTCTTGACAAACAGTAAAAGCTCAATAAATGCCTTTTCATTCATTTCTTCATTTGCACATTCATTTATTCATCTGTGTTGTTCTCATCTCCCCAATTCAACTGTAAGTTCCAGTAGGACAGACATTAGATCTCAGAGGTGTCTGTAGCCAGCAAAATAGCACAGGTTTGGGCACGAGGTAAATACTCTAGCAAAATTTGCTAATTGAGTAACTAATGAATATTCTCTCACAACATGACCAATGTGCAAATATGTTTTGCAATATTGTGTACATGTATAACCCCAACCAAATTGCTTATTATGTCAGGTAATGGGGAGGAAAGGGAAGGAGGGAAGGTGACAATTCTGATCTTATGCTTTCAGAAAACATATAAAAGATTGCTATGGCATATCATTGGGAAAACAAAATATCAAATTAATTGATTAGCTAATTGCCAGAGTATTTGAGAAGCTACTCTAGAGCATCCCAAATAAAATCCATAATATCTAAATACCAAGTGTATTTGGCAAAATGCCTGAGACTGTATTTCATTCCTACCGCCTGCTATTATCGATATTGATTTAAGAATTTGGAAATTCAATAAAACAGATTAAGCCGCCAAAAGAATGAACACCCAGAGCATCAACACAATTTACCAAAGAGAACAAAAAAAATCACAATGGATGGATATTAGACACCAGGGCTACATAAATAGCAGCAGTAAAACAATCCCTGCCATCCAGCTCCATGAAGAAAAGTCATGAAACCAAGCACAGGAATTAGAAGCTGGGTTTTTTTTTTTCCTTTTGGATGCCAGGACACCCAGGGCTCATCCCTGCTGAGCTCCTCATCCCTTTCCTTACATGCTCTTTCGAGGGGTCTTCCTCCCTTCCCAAGGGACGGAGTCACGTCTGGAGTCCTTCTGGAAATAACATCTCTGTTCCAAGAGACAGAGACTACTGGTAATTTCACCTGTGTAGAGTAAGGACCCAATGCTCAGTGAGGAATTTCTGGAGCCCATACAATCAGCAGCACCTTCTCTGCCATTTTAGAGTGAGAGAGTTGTCTAGAGAACTGAGAAGTTAGGTGGTTTGCTCAGAGTAGAGAGTGTGCTTGAGGAGCAGGTTTGACACTGGTGGTCCGAGTTCATGGACCAATTTTCTACCCACTCCATATCCTGGCTCTCATCCAATGGAAAATAGTGATGCTAATGGAGGAATTTTAGGTCAGATCATAGGGAAGAGCAATATGGTCAGGGGTCATTTATTAAATTATTAACTATTTATCAATGTATTGATTTATCAATTACTAAAAGTTCTATCATGTAGGAGGTTGATTGCTCTGTCTAAATGGATGGTCAATGAAGGGCAAAAGAAGTAATGTTAGCTTCAGAGAAAGGCAGTAGTGCTAAGGTGCTCTCTCTAGCACTCTTAGAGGTGTGCATGAAGCCAAGGAGGAAGGAGAAAGCAGGTGGGAAGAATTGAACATTGGCATTTTTAAAACTTTAATTACTCATTACTATTATCACTAAGAGGAAAGGGGATAAAAACTCATCTCACATAGCCTTTGGTTTGTATCTACAAAATCAGAGTTCTTCAAATGGGGAAAGGACCCCAAAGGCAATGAATTCTATCACATATTACTGGACAAGGATCTTCATTTCAACAACCAGAAAAGTGGCCATTCAGCCTTTCCTTTAAGATAGCCAATGAAGGGGAACTCATTATACTTTGGGAATTTTTAGGAAGCGTTTCTTTACATCAAGACTAAATGTGCTTCTTTTTTGATATCGCCTAGTGATTCCAGGTTAGCTAGGTAGCACAGTAAGTAGAGTGCTAGGCCTGGAGTCAGGAAAACTCATCTTCCCAGGTTCAAAATCAAATCAAATCTCAGACACTAACTATCTGTGTAACTCTGGGCAAGTCACTTAACCCTGTTGGTATAAGTTTCTTCATTGGTAAAATGAGCTATAGAATGAAATGGCAAACCATTCCAGTATCTTTGGCAAGAAAACCCCAAGAGTTGAACACTACTGAAAAATGACTGACAGCAATAATCCTAGCTTTATACTTTGGGGCCAAATGGAACAAACCTATAGGTAGGTCCTGATTAGTGGGAATGCTAAATCCTATGAAGTAATTTTATATATTCAAATTATTCTAAGTTATTATATAAACTATAACAACTGGTTCTAACTCAAATGGGAATCTTTTTAAAATAATATTTTAACCTAACATTAAAAAAACTTTTAATTTCAAATTCTCTCTCTCCTCCCCTGCTGGGGGCCATCATACCCTGACTGGCTGACAAGGTCACAGTGTGAGGAAATGGGGTCTGCAAATCAGCCCCTGAAATTGAGGCTCCCACTGATCCCCTTCTGTGACTTCTCTCCTCAACTACCCCCACTAATGGACTTGCTATGATTATTATTCTCTCCCCAATATAGGAGAAACAATGTGAGAGCAAATACTTATAGGATCAATAAATATATGCCCCACTTTAATCCCCCTAGATTAGTACCCCAAAATGATTGCAATTACTGAATTAAATATTATTGCACATAACCCCTCCTTTCTCAAGCACAAGACACGCTTCAAGACCTTACAATAAACACTGGCCAAAAGCTTGAGCACTATAATAAATCTTTCCCTACAGTTATTATACTTCAATGAATTTTTTGATGAACAGAAGCCAAGCAGCATTTCTACACACTTCAAAGTAACAAGAAAAACAGAACTTGTAAATTGAGGAAAACCCAAAACTGGTCTGCTTTAAGTCCTCACACCTAGATACGAAAATGTTTTGTTGTTCATCTCCCAAGCAATTATGATTGATAGTGAAATCTGACCAAAAGCACAATGATACTCTCAGCAGGTCAAGGGATACTAACCTACAAATGGCTTTACTCACATTAATCATATCTATCACAGAGTATTGTGAGCTTGAAGTCTACCAAAATTCCCCAATATATGGCCATCTTTCTTATATCTCTCCCAGGTATGACTTTTGTCAGAGATTTTCTCATGATGCAGTATTCAAATTTCATTAATTTGAGGTTCTTCACCATTCTAATTGCTCTATTCTGGACACTTTTTAGCTTATGAATGCCCTTCCTAAGCCAGGATGCCCTGGACATGGACCAGAGCATAATTAGTCATTTTTTTCCTTCTTGGCCTGTAACTCCCACCCAGAAGATGTACAAAAATCCATTCAATTTACTCCCTACTTAAACACACAGCTCATAATGATAAAAAGTTTTATTAAAAGAAGGAAAAATGAAACAGACCTTTTATAACTGATACATCAAAACCCATTTACATGGGATTGACCTCATTGATGGAGCTATATTAGTCAATGCTCCAGCATCTGGGTGAGAGAAGAGTTGATGAGAGCTTGAGAGAAGAGAAATCCTGGGCTTCTGGCTTCTGAGATACATGAGATTCCACTCTTCAAGTCTCTTCAGGGAGGAAAAGAGCCTGCAAAGAAACTGGCATATGGAGGAACCAGCAACCTTGATCAAATCTCTCTAATCCTAGTTTGCTTCACTAAAGAACTGGCAGGAACTTTTTTCTTTGGGTGAGATCTGGGACTTTTTCTCTTGGTTGAGCTGAGAGAGCTTACTCCTAGTGAAAGAGCTCATCTCCTTTTCTTATACTTTCCTTGGGTTTCTATTTGTTATTGGTTTGGATAATTGAGTTTATTTGATACTTGTTATGTGTGTCCTTTGTGAAAGTGGTGTTTGGTGAAAAGAGAGCCAAGCCTTGGATATATCACTTGGGACACTCCTTCCCCATTAATATGTAATGATCAGTAAGGAGCTCAGATTGAACCTAAAAAATATTTTCCTCTAGACTAATGTGGGGCTAGGGTGGAGGGGAGAGGAAGCAGCTTGGTGACAGCTAAGTGACTCAATGAATAGAGCATTGACCTTGGAATCAGGAATATTCATCTTCCTGAGTTCAAACCCATATAAGACACTAGCTGTGTGACCCCAGGCAAGTCATTTAACCTGGCTTACCTCAGTTTCCTCATCTGTAAAATGAGCTAGAGAAGGAAATGGCAAATCTCTCCAGTATTTTTGCCAAGAAAACTCTATATAGCATCACAAAGACTTGTGTTGGAAACACAGTTTCCAACACAGTTCAGTTGGAAACAACTGAATGACTGAACAACACAAAACTAACAAAATTTAGGGGTGGCAGGTTACATAGAAGCAGTTCTAGCTTAGAGCCTTTTCTCTGAGGAGAGATTAGTGGCTAGCCTCTGGTCCTAGTCTCCTGCTCTCCTCCCAAGAGGAATTAGTCTCTCTTAAAGAAATGTAGACAGAGAGCACTCTAGAGATATCTCTTCATGCCTCCCTGGGAGCTTCTTCTACACAGATAATATAGATGAAGCATAGTTCTCATGTGAGCGACCCAATCCTACCATGGTGAAAAGAAAAGGGAGATGAGATCTCTGGAGGACACCTCTGACCCTATTTAAAAGACAAGTGGATTATAGAATTTAGAGCTGCAAGTAACCTCAGAAATTCTCTAGACTAGCCCTTATTTCACAGAGGTAAAGTGACTTGCCCAAGATCAAGGTTTAATAAGAGCATTCCCCCAAAACCTCTTCATCCTAGATCACGTCAGCCCTGGAATTCACACCTCGGAAGTATCCACTGTTTCTCTGGCCTCTCTGTATGTCTCCTTCCAGAAGTTCCATTTAAGGGGGATTCTCAGGCAGTCATTTCTTCATTTCTCACCAGTCCACATTCTGGACTTCTTTATCTTGTCCTCTCACATTTCCTTGCCAGATATCTTCATCCTTGTTTCTCTACTCCCTTACTTTTTAGATTCATTTATGCTCTGTCTTCCCCCTTTAAAATGTAAGCTCCTTAAAAGCAGGGACCATCTTTTTACTTGTATTTGTATTCCCAGCATTTATCACATAGTAGATATTTAAGAAATAGTTTTTAATGGACAGACTGACTGACTGAAAACTCGGATTTGAACCTAGGTCCGCCAATTTTAAATCCAATATTCTTCTGACTATAATGCATTACGTTTCTCAATTAACTAAGAGCTGACTTTTCTTTTTTGAGGTCCAGTTGAAGCCTACCTTTTTCAGGAAAGCTTCTCTAAATTTCCTAACTACCACCTGAATGATTCCCACCTCTACCCTAAATTATAAAAGCACTTATTTCAATTGGGCATAAAATATATTGTAGCATTAATTTTGTGTGTGTGTGTAAAAGTGTGGTGTTCCCAACAAGATTATAAGCCCCTTGAAGGTCAGAGAATGTGTCTTGCACTTCTTCATAGTCCACACATAGCCCAGAATAGTACCTTGTTTACACAGAGGAGTTTAATAAATGTTAGTAGTGCTGATCTTGAAAGAGTGGGGGTTCTTGTCTCTTGCTGAATCATCCCTACAGAACTCATGAAGAAGAAATTAGTAATAAGGATTCAAAAAAAGGAAGAGAGATTGTAAACAGACACTTTCTTCCTGAAGTCCCTCAAGGGCCCACAGCTGGAGAGGTTATTTATATTAACCTCTTATTTAGAAATTAAGCTCTGATTTGGAAATTAAGGATTATAATTTAGCATTAAACCATGTGCCAAGAAGTAATGAGACACACTGTGGAGGAAATTGAATTCCATATTGCCAAAGACCTATTTTATTCATAATGACCAGCAACTCACATCATGCCAATATTGATAGATCATACTTTAAAATTTTTGATAGCTCATTCATTTTTTATAATTACACTTATTATGAATTAAATAAGTCTTACACACCCTTGATATACAAAAAGATAAAATTAATTTTTGAATCAGGATTAATCTGCCATCAAACTCTCCTTTCTGGCAGCCCTTGGAAAGCAATGTTCTAGCATTTCAGAAAAGGTGGTTTTCAAGTAAACGAGTCACTAGGCTGAAAATTGGCTCTCTGGAAAACTTTATGCCTAGGCCTAGGGGAAATTTCCCTGCAAAGATGTAAGTATAATACAGGCTTATGCCATCAGTCTCTACATTAAGACTTACCAACAGAAAGTGTTCCAATTGCAAAATTCCATCTTAGAATCAATAATATGTATTGGTTCCAAGGCCAAAGAGCAGTAAGGTTTAGGCAGTTGGGATTAAGTGATTTGCACACAGCTAGGAAGTGTCTGAGGTCACATTTGAACCCAGGACTTCCTGTTTCCAGGCCTAGCTCTCTATCCATTGAGCCACCTCATTGCCCCAGGCCTGTATACTTTTGAAGCTTATTGTTGTATATGGTGCGAGATATCACTCTGACCCAGAGCTGAGCTAACTGTTAAATCTTTAATGTGAACGTTTACATTTTGGAAATTGACAAATGCCACAAATCAGGGCTTGATTTATTGCACTTTTGATTATCTAAACTTAAGAAAGTGATGAAGAAAATGTGGGTTGGTTGTTATCTTTCCTATTCAAAGAGGACCAAAGTGACATCACTGTGTCAGGGTCAATGTACACCGTGTCTGGCTGTAGCTGATCAGACCAATATGAGCTCACAAGGCTCTCCCACAGGTTGGACACAACCCCACATGAAATTTGGAGTGGAGTTGTTTAAATGTGCATGGCTCACATTTCTTTTGATATTCTCTTTTTTCTTTTGATTGATTGCCTAGACTGAAGAAAGTGATGGAGAAAATGTTAATAACGTAGATTAAACTTTAAAATATGTCATATGGACTTTTTTTTTGGAGAACCAGTTATAATACTGCTTAATCTTAATTTTTCCCAGCCTGCTTTCCAATTTTCCTAGCAGTTTTTATCAAATTGGTCTTAACCAGGAGTTGTTCTTGGCCTTCTTGAACACTAAACTATTATGTTCATCTACTCCTGTATTCTTATGTATCTTACCTATTCTTATCATCAATGTTTCTCTTTATTAATCAATACCAAATTATTGTAATAGTTATTGCATTCTAATGTTTATCAAGATCTGATACTAATAGGCCCCTTCTCTTCTTTCTTTTTCTTTATTATTTCCCTCTAGATTCTTGATCCTTCCTTCCTCTAAATGAATTTTGTTATAATTTTGCAAAATTTTTTTAAGTATTCTAATTGGAATGGCCTGGAATTTATAGATTGTTAGGTAATATTGTCATTTTATTGTATTAGCATGGCACAATACTGAGCAATTAATTCTTCTGCAATTATTTCTTTATTTCTACAAAAAATATTTTGAAGGCCTGAAAGAAGACAGATGGCCCGGCTCCTATATAACAACTCCATCAAAACCCTGAGTTTCACACCAGACCAAATAATAATCAAGAAATTCAATGAGAAACTATAGTAAATGACCTCTCTTAGATCACACATGAGGCGAGCTAAAAGCCTGGAGTAATAGGTAAACTAGTGCCAACACAGGGTAGCCTTTTGTTGTGACCAGAGATGAGTCAGGGACACAGGTAGCCTGCAGAGACAGGAGCAGAATATTTTCCTTAGAAGAGCTGAAAAACCAGAGCAGGAAGGAAGCAGAGCTAAGTTCAGACCAGGACCCCTCACACGTCCAGGGACAACAATGAGATACCAGAAAGAGCCATGAAAATACAGCCTTCTAAATCTCACAGAGGCAGAGGAGTCTAAGTCCAGAGGCAGAACCTAGGAGACCCAGAATAAGTCTAAGCAAGGCCAAGCATTCCACCTAAAAGCATAGCTTCAAGAAGCAAAGTTAGAGTAATTAATAAATCAAGGAAAACATTGAACAGTACACAAATTATTCTAAGACTAAGCATCCTCCCCCCAAAAGAGTAACTACATATTAACAAAAAGGGAGGATTCAAAGGGGGAAAAAAAAAGCAATTCCTACCAGAATTACATGTACGCCTAGAAGAAATTAAGCAAGATATAATTTTTTAAGTTCTAAAAAAATTAGGAGAATAAATAGCTTAGAAAAGAAAGAAGTAAACTTACCTAAGTAATCAATTTCCTAAAACCAGAGTACACAAAACAGAAAGCCATGACTCCATGAGAGAGTAAGAAATATATCTTAATAAAATGAAAATATTGAAATAATAAAAGAAAATATGAGGTATCATACATACATATACACAAAATATAAATTTTTATGTTTAGAACTATCTCTAATTAGATGGCTATAGACAGATATATAGATATAAATCAGTAGAAATAGATACAAACAGATCTAGAGAAAATTTAAAAATCATGGGATTCCCTGAAAACCATGATTTAAAAAGAAAAAAGAAAAAAAAACCTGGACTCTATATTTCCAGAAATCATAACAAGATCTATAAGAATCAGAGAGCAAAGTGAAGAGAAAAAGAAACCACCAAGAATTCATCTATCTGAGGTAGAGTCAAGATGGCGGCATAGAGGCAGCAAAAGTTCAGACCTCTGAAAACCCTTCCTTAACCTATTACAAACTAAATGGTCCTAGGGTACTGAAAATCAAACCTAACAACAAGACAGAGCCAAGGAACCCTCTTGCTAGACTCAACTTAAAAAGTATGCTCCCCAAAAGACTGAATTTGAGAACACTTGGGTTTAAGGGGAAGGAAGAAGGAAGGTCCCAGAACCCCTCCCCCACCTAGAGAACTCTGCCTCCAGGAGTAGAAGGAACCTCTTGGTGGGCAAGGGTGCTGGTCTGGAGGGAGTACCTTGCAGGCAAAGCTGTGCCAGGCTCAGAGCATCAAATGCAGGTGGTGGGGAAGCAGTTGGAGAAGAAGCACAGAGTGGGCAGCCTAGTTGCAGCAGTGGAGACACTCCATATTGCACCCCCCTTCCCAAGGTTTTGGCCTCAGGGCACATCCAGCTCTGCAACTCAGCTGGGCTTAATCCCATCAAAGCCTTCAGAGGGCAGGGAAGCTCAAGCTCCAACACCCCTCCCCCACAGACAGCACTGAGAGATTTGTTGACTAAGCTCCAAGGGTGAAGGCTGACAGAAAAGTCCAAAACCAGAGATCCAACACAAAATGAGAGGAGCAAAAGCACAGGCAACTACAGGAAGTAAAGAAGGGGTAAATATGAGCAAATAACAGAAAAAGAAAAAAGAAATTACAATCGATAGCTTCTATCTAGGCAATGAACAAAGAGCAAATGGAATAGAGAAGGATGAAGGAACAACAACCAAAAATACCGAAACACCAGTGAATTGGATACAGGCTTTGGAAGAACTCAAAAATACAATTCAAAACATAATTAAGAGACGCTGAAGACAACTGGGAAAAGAACTTAAAAAGCAAGATGATTCATCTGGAAACAGAAAACTGTGTCTTGAAAACCAAAATTAATCAGCTTGAAAATGAGGCAAAGGAGATGAAAGATCAGGAGAAGAATGACACAAGGATGACACAAAGAAGCCCGTGGCGGGAGTGGGAAGAACATCAATACACTGGAAGGGTAAAGAGGTTGGAGATAGGAAATACTCAACTCGTACATGCATTGAAATTGACTCAAAGAGGGAAGAACAACCAACTACATTGGGGAAGAGAATTGATTTATGTCCTATAGGGAAGTAGAAGGGTAACAAACGTACTGGTGGAGAGGGAAGCGGTAAAAGGGAGGGAGAGGGTGGGGGGATAGTTTAAAAAGACGGTAAAGAAAATAAGAGGGGAATAGAAGGGGGGGTAGAAAAGGAAGTAAAATAAGGGTGGGAGTTAGGGGGACCGATTAAAAACAAAACATTGATGTAGAAGGAAATAGTGAAAGAAGAAAAGGCAGGACTAGGAGTGGAAATCAAAAAGAATTTATCTGTTACCTGCTGAAAGGAATCTCAAAAAGAAAATTCCCATGAATACTGTCAAAATTTGGAGTTCTCTGTCAAAGAAAAAATACTATAAGTATCCAGTAACAATCATTTTGAGTCACTCAGACTGCACCATGGTTTCTCACTCAGGAGGTGTCAAGGGTAGATCTGAGAAGGAGCCATAGGCCCAAAAGGAGCCATTCCTTAGCAGTCCACCAGCTGCTGTGGAATACCTTTATGATATCCAACTACACCTTGGTTGATTCCAACCAGAAGCCACCACATTCAGATGAAGGATGATCATAATAATATGTTCAAAATGAGAGATCTTATTTCTGTATCTAGGATAGGCTAGAAACTGTGCAATTATATATATGTGAATCCATAATTATTCTTATATATAAATCCATATAGCTCTACAAAAGGCAAAATGGATATGAATTTTCTCCCACAGCAAAAAACTTACCTCTAATGTTGCTTCTTCCTTAGGATGTTGCTCCTGTCGTCTACTGCTGCTGGGATGCTTTCCTATGAGCTGCTCCTATTTGCTGCTTTTACCTGGACTGAACTACCACCATATTCAGGAGCTTGGATTTGGTTCTCAGGCTTCTTTTTCCTCAAATGGAATGTTATTTATTGTTCCATTGTGAATATGCCTATACTTCTGGCTAAATCAATGCATTTCATTTCTTTTCATTAATAGGGTCATAGTCACACCCAGCCAGCAAAAAAAAGGCGTACTTCAGATTAAGATCATCATCTTGATTAAATTATATGTTTAGTGATTAAGTGAGGGGATACAAATTCATTGACCAAACTATATCTAGCTGGCTTCAGACTGTGCTTCATATTCCCTCCAGCCATCTACCAGAGAAACCTGATCTGACTTGGGCAAATTACTATCTTCCCAGATGTTGCATACCTTGCTGTTTCCTACCATGTGCTATGTTTGATTTCTTGCTTTGTAAACAGTAATCAAATAACTATTACTATTACTATTGGGAAGGGCAGGAAAATGAACTGCCGTATAGCTCTACTCACATTTTTTGTGATTCCTTAGACCCAATCTCCCTTGCTTGACCACAATTGTCCTACAAATGCTATCATTACCCATTAGAATATAAGGTCATTGAGAGGAAGAAGTATCTTACATATGGTTTTTTTTTTTCCCCTCAATGGAACATCCTCCTTTTAATGCATAGTGTCTGGAACATGGTGCTGAAAAGCTTTTTTATATAGTTCATCCATTCTTTCCCAACATCTTCATTTGCCCCTCATTGGAAATCCTCACAGGAAGAAACGGTAAAGAAATTTCTTTTCAGGTTCTCTGATCCCCCTACCTGAATCTAGGGCTACACAAGTCACATTCAGGTAACCTCAAAGAGACTCTTGTCAACACTGGCACTAGTGACCTTGGCCATGCATTTCTGCAGCTGCACCCAGGATGCAGTAATTCTGTCACAGGGAAGAGGAGGAAATGGTACTTCTTCAATTTAAATACTAATATTATTTCTTTCTTAAAATCAAATCTTCCCAGAATTCTCTTATGCTATAATATATGCCTATTTCAAAACCTTTAGGTCTGCAGAAGGCCAGGGAACAGTTCAACTCACAGCTTTTCTTCACACGAGTTCTATGACACCTGAAATGGAGTGATTGGGAAGTCTAAGTCTATTCAAGCTGCCAATTTGAAAGAAAAATCTGTAAGTGCTATAGATTCTAGCATCCTGCATCTATCTATCTTTGCAGCCCAACTCGGGGAGCATCAGGATGCTCTGTCAGCATTGAATTATATCTATTTTACTTCCCTTCTAATGTGTTTTCTAGTTGTTACTTAGTAGATGTCATTTTAAATTCAGCATCTCATACGATACTTGGTGAGCGCACTGCAGATGCTCAATAAATGTGGCTGACAGAATGCAAGAAGCTAAGCCTGAGAGAGAAGGGAATATAAAAAAACTCTCACATCTCTTCTTCCATGGGGCAGGGTAGCCTTGGAACCGGAAAGAATCTTAGAGGTCAACTAGTCCAAATGCTCACATTTTACAGATGAGGGAACTGGGATCTAGAGAGAGATCTGACCTGTGTAAATTCATGTAGGAAGGAAGGAAGGAAGGAAGGAAGGAAGGAAGGAAGGAAGGATTTATTAATCACTTAAAATGTGTCAGAAATTGTTCTAAAGGGCTTAACAATCATTATTTCATTAGATTCCCAAAATAATCTTGCAAGGGAGGTACTATTATTACTCCTGTTTTACAGCTAAAGAAACCGAAGCAAACAGAAATTGAATCTTTTTTTTTTAATCCTTACTTCCTATCGTAGTAACAATTTTGAGTCAGAAAGGCAAGGGCTAATCAAACAGGGTTAAATTATTTTCTCAGGGTCACACAGTTAGGAAGTGTCTGAGGCCAATTTGGAATCCAGGTCCTCCCAACTCCAGGCCTGCCTCTATCCACTGAGCCACCTGGCAGCCCCCAGAAGTTGTGTCTTGCCCAGGGTGTCCTAAGATAGATTTGAACTTGAGTCATTCTGACTCCAAGCTGATAAGCTAGTAAGAAGCAGAGCGTGGAGTTGGGCTTATTTTATTAGGTCTTTTGATTTTTACATCCAGGGCTCTTTCCAGTGGACTCCACTCTGCAGAATGACTTGATAAATGCTTTCATAGCATAGAAGTGGAGGCAATTCTAGGTTTCTGAAGGCTATGTTAGCAGAATGTCAGCTCTGGCAGTACAGAAAACATTCCAGCACAAGGCTCGGAAGAAACTTGTTTTGTGAGGTCAAGCCTAACTGTCTGGCCAGGCTCACCAGTGGAAGGATGGCCATTAGGTGATGAATTAATTTTTTGGCCATGGAAACTCATAAAATCTTCTGCTGAGGTGTGGAGGGGTCACAATTCACACCAGTGAAGGAAACAAGCACACCTATGAAATCACAAATCTTTAAAAATATTTACATATGAGTAAATGGAAGTTATTATTGGTGTCTTTAGACCAAAGAGAGGCTTGAATGAATTGAAGCCCAGCCCTTTGGCCAGGTTTATTGAGCAACAAGTGCCCAAGGGGAAACATCCTGTGTTTCTCAGAATTAATTATATTTTTCAAGGGAAAATAGGGCTCAGAGTAGGTCTGCTTTACCTAAGTCACCTGAATTTGCTTTGAAGGCTGCTTACACAAACTTCCAAATCAAATATTGAGGGAGAAGGACAAAAACATGGAGGTCAATGAAAAGTCTGATGGATACACTCTTCTGTGTGTGCATGGTTTCCTCATTTCTGGCATTAAGAACCATGATCAAATCAGGTCTACTACCATTGCTGAAGAGGGTGTATCAGACTACTTTGACCTCTGATGACCCCCCTTAAATATACCTGTCACTTGTCTTACTGAAATGTTCCTCCATGGTCACCATTCCTCTTTTTGTGTTGTCTTTCTCATTAGAATATCAGATCCTTGAAGATAAGTTCCAACTAGAGAAAAACAGAGATATAAAGGTCACAGCATGAACAACTAAAGAGTAAGGAAGAAATTACCTTTTACATCTATGAAAATGGGAAGAATTTATGAATAAACAAGTGATAAAGAGGATCATGGGAGATAACATAAATAATTTTGGTAATACAAAATTTAAAAAAATTTTAGAAACATTCTAATGCAGTAAAAATTAGGAAGGAAACAAGGAACTGTGAAAAATCTTTGGAACTGCTAGGTTGCTCAATGGATAGTGTGCCAGGCCTAGAGATAGAAGGTCTTGGTTTCAAATACAACCTCAGATATTTCCTAGCTGGGAGAACCTGGGCAAGTCACTTAACCCCAGTTGCCTAATTCTTACTGTTCTGATTTAGAATTAAAAAGTATTGAAGGTTAAAAAAATCTTTGTAACAAGTAATTAATAAGAATCTTATTTTAAAGATATATGGAACTAATTCAAATTTCTAAAACTGTAAAAATGGATTTGAACCCTGGACTTTAATCCCCAGAAGCCCTTGCTCCACTTCCCCAGAATGCTTTGTAACCTCACCTGGGCAGAGAACAAGATGGGGTATTTAACCTGATTGCAAAGGCTTTGGGGGTCTCTTTACTTCCTGTCTCCGCTGGCAAACAGATGTGTCTCATGATGTGAGTGAAATTTTGGGTGGGCCTCATGGCTCACCTGGCATGTGCCTTTTCTTACTTGTATATTCTTAAATTCTCAACCTTTAATAAACCTCTAAAATATGATACTCCTTGCAGAGAGAAACTAATTTCTACCTGCCTCAGTTTCCCTAAATTTTAATCTTTACAAAACTAAGAACCATTCCTCAATAAACAAATAAAGTATATGTATGAACTGGCAGTTTTCAAAGGAAGACATCCAAGCTATAAACAATCACATGAAAAAAATCTTCTAAGTCACTAATAATTGGAAAAAATTGAATTAAAGTTACTCTTAGGTTCTACCTCATATCTTTTAGATGGACAGAAATGACAAAATGTTGGAGGTAATGTGGGAAAACAGGCACATTATTATACTATTGGTAGAATTGTGAACTGGTTCATCTATTCCGGAAAGCAATTTTGAACTATATCCAGAATGTTAGCCAATTATATACTATATACCCTTTAGCCCAACTATATAGCACTACTAGGCTTAGACCTCAAAGAAAGAGGAAAATTAAACAAGTACTTACAACAGCCTTTTCATGGCAGCCTCAAATTGGAAACTAAAGTTGCCCTCCTTTTGGGGAAAGGCTAAACTAATTGTGGTATGTGAATGTAATAGAATAATATTGTGTCACAAAAAATTATAAAAATGGGAGATTTTCAGGGGAAACCATAAAGACTTTATGAACTGATACAGAACAAAGCAAACAGAATTAGTAACCATTTATGCAATGATAACATTATAAAGAAAAACAACTTTGAAAACCTTTAGAACTTGAATCAAGTCCAAAAGAATGAAAATGAAACATTCCATTTGCCTTCAGACAGAGAAATATTAGACCTAAAATATAGAAAGAAATATACATTTTTGTTCATGACTCAAGTGGAAATTTGTAAATATGGACTGAAGGATTTTTTTAAAAATCCTTCAACGTAGAAGGGTAGTGGAAAGAGGGGATTATTTTTTTTAAAATACTTGTTACTTGAAAAATTAAAAAAATATTAAAAATAAAGCTTAATCTTATAAATCTAGAATTGAAATGGGCCTCAGGAATCATCTAGGCCTACCCTCTTCATTTTAAGGTTGAGGAAACTGAGACCAAAGGAATTAAGATGGCACATGCCGGTTGCCCAAATAATAAGCATCAGACCTGACATGAGGGTTTTGACTCTGCATGCTTTTTCTGAGGTACCAAATTGCCTTTGAGCAGAAAGGAGTTAAAAGCTGATATCCCTCCCAGGATATGCAGAGGCACTTAAAGCCTGAAAAGGAATGAATATTTAGTGCCAGAATTAAACCACCAGGGACGGGAGACATATTTGGGGTTTTGTCCTCTGCCCCTCTGATTATCCTAGCTAGAAAATGTCTTAATCCTTTCCTTCTGAGGCTAGCTCATTTAGCCACCCTTCTATGGCCTAGGGCTCTGTTGAAGGGCATCTTTAGGAAAGCAGGAGTCCATCTACTCACATACCTAAGGTATAGCACCAGTGCCTTTGGCAGGCTCATTCCAGTGAAAGAGAAGGTGGAAAAAGCCAGATGGAAAATCCTGCCTTGGCCAAATTAATATGAGCAACAGGAAAATCCCTAAATTGGTTCTATAACAACTGACCCTCTGTTCCTAACTCTACAGGAAAGGAAAAAAATATATCCCACGTGAAGGAAAATTGAAGTGAACCCAAGAGTTCATCAATACTTTTCTGTCTCCTCTCTTAGTGTTCCTTCTAAAGATGTTAGAACATACCTCACAGTTTAAGCAAGGTAATTTGATCCAGGCAATAATCCCCATAAATATTCATGATTTCGCCTTAACATTAAAATAACATCTGTTTCCAAACATCTGCAATCTGTTTTCAATGCTTCAGTAAAATGTAAATTAACTATAACTAATACAATAAAGTGCTAATAGGGATAATGATAATGAAAGATGCCTATTAGTGGAGAGAACATGGCCTGGCCCATGATGGCCACTTTCTGAACTTTCTTGAAACTTCACTTTGCCTTCATCTAAAAAAAGAAATAAATAAAATAAAAGCTCCTAAATGAGGGACCGCTGGAAACATTACCAAATGACTTTGTATCAGGTGGGAAGATTATGACTAACCTATCAAACCTCTCCCAGAACTGGGCTGACCCTGAACAACAGTGGGGTGCCATGGAAAGTAGGTTTAGCTTGCACCTGGATTTCAGTCCTGGAAACTTTCAGTCCATGAAACCTCAGTTTTCTCTTCCATGATATGAGGATGAATAATGGCTGAATTAGGGCAGAGCACAGGGCCTAGAGTCAGGAAGACCTAAACCCAAATGCAACCCTGGGCAAGTCAATTAATCCTGTTTGATTCATTTCCTCATCTGTAAAATGAGCTGGAAAAGGAAAGAGCAAAAAGAGAGCCCCAAATAGGGTCACAAAGAGTCAGTCATGCCTGAAACAACGGAACAATACAAATGCCCAAACTACAAAACTCACAAAGTTGCAATGAGGAAACTACTTTGCATATCTCATCAGTCAAGTAATTTAGATTTGGGAACGAAAGAAAGGAGCAAGGGGAGAAATGTGGAGAAATTTAGAAATGATAGACCAGGTTGATTTTTTTCTTACTTTTTTTTTCAAACTATTTCTGTGGTCTGAGGTGAAGGCTCTCTAGACATACGTACATCACCTTTGAATGCTTGGAAAAGAGTGTTTCCTCAGAATGCAATGGCATTTGTCCATCCTTCAAAGCCTAACTCATGTATCACCTCCATGAATCCTCCTTTGACTGACTGCCCATAATGATCTTTCTCTTCTCTGGATTCTTACTACTCTTGTAATCCAGATTACACGTGTGGCTTGACAATTAAATATATAGTGTCACAAATTTTTCTGCCAATTCTCTCTCCAATTGGAATATGAGTTCTATGAGGGCAGAGATGATGTCTTTTACTTCTCGGTATCCCTACAGCATCGAGCAGGAAGCGAAATCATAACTCATTCGCAGAATCGTAGACTCTCACAACCCGGATGGAAAATTGGAGACTATCTAGTCCAATTCCTGCCTACTCAAGAATCCCTTCTCTATCAAAGCAGATGAAGATAGTCATCTAGACTTTGTTTGAAAGCCACTAGAGAGGAGAAACCCATTTCCTCAAAAATGTTTTTAAAATTTTTTTAACTTATTCCACTGTTGGGTAGCTCTGCTTGATGAAGTTTTGATTTTGTTTTTCCCTTATATAAAGTCTAAATCTATCCCTTCACAACTTTCACCTTTTCTTCTCAGTTCTTCCCTCTGGGGACAAGCAGAATAGCTCTCACCCATCATACAAATGACAAACCTTTAAGTCCTTGCAGATAGCTAACACATTCTATTAGGTCTCCTGTTCCCCAGGGTACCACCCCCCACTCCATTTCTTCATCTGTTCTTCATATGGTATGACTTTTAGACCCTTTAGAATTTAGAATGTCCTTTGGACAGAGCTGGAACTAGAAATTTAACCCCTTGACTCTTATTGAGGACCAAGCATAACCACAAATGCATCATGGGATAGGTAGAGTTGGGCCTATATCCATTTATCAAGGTCCAGTCCAGGTGCCATTTTCTCTGTGAAGTCTTTTCTTCTCTGGCTATTCGAACCTATTTAAATCTCCCTTCCTTTTGAACAGCCTCAGTACTGATGGTTGAAACATTTTTGGGGAAGGGACCAGACCTATGATTTCATTATTATAAGGAGCTCCCTGGTGAGAAAATTTCCTGTAACAATGTAGGATGGCACCACTCTTCAACTTAGAATCTTAGAGGTTGACTAGAACAATAAGTGATTTGCCCAGGGTCCCACAGCTAATATTATTAGAAGTGGGTCTTGGACCCAATTCCACAACTACCACACTGTATTGCCTCTCTAAATCTGGTTTGTATTGTTTTTGTTTTCTTCCCAACTAAATGGTCGGCTACTTGAGGACTTTTTATGAGGCCAAAGTCCTTAACCTAGATTTGAACATCCAATTGGTGCTCAATAAAGACTTTTGGATAGAGTGATTACCCAGGTATTCCCTCTCCATGTTCCAGTAGAGGATGGAAGATTTATTCTGGAAATCAGGAGATTTCTGAAGGTTTTGAAATTATGGAAGTTATGGTAATTCATAAGCCTGTTGAGAAATAGGAATGTTTGATTTGATTGTATTCTTTGGGACCCTTAAGGAGTAGAAAAGGGAAGTTTGTTGTAAGATCCTTTTTTAAAAACAAAAATCCCTTAGAATGGATACTAATTATTGGTTCCCAGGCAGAAGAGCTGTAAGGGCCAAATGGTTGGGGTTAAGTGACTTGTCCATAGCTAGGAAGTGTTTGAGGCTATATTTGAACCCAGAATCTCCCATCTCTATCTCCAGGCCTGACTCTATCCACTCAACTACTTAGCTTCCCCATGAGATCCTTTTGTTATGGGTCCACTTTAGGGTCAAATGAATGAAAAAGCATTGGCCCAGCACATACTAAATCCCAGTACTAAATGCAAGCACTGGAGCTATTCACATAAAAATGAGACAGTCCCTGCCATGGACAGGCTTATAATCTAATAAGAAGAGAAAACATATGCAATATAGGATAATGGTGGTCAAAGAAGGAAGTTTTGGTTGGAGAAGCCAAAAGGATGGTGAATTGATCTATAGGGTAGAAGTTTTTCCAGAATTAATAGTAGCATTCATTTGATTTTTGGTCCAGAGGAAAAAAAATTGAAAGCAAATAGGTGGTAGAGGGTGAGAGGTGGGGTTGAAAGGGGGAAAAGAAGGGTCAGAGTTGGATGGGATATGGAAGATTAAGTGAACATGCTCTCACTCGCTAATTAAGAGAGCTCTAGCTCAAGGAGGGAACTCCAAAGCTGAGTGAATTAATTTCTCCATGGATTAGAGTAATGGTTTCCAGAGATCTAGAAGAAGGGAGCATTTATAGACAGGAAAAAATGAGGACATCAGCAGGCAAATAGCAAGATGGCTTTCATTTCATAAAAAACTTGTCATCAATAAAAGCATAGGGTTACAAATTTGGAAGTGAAACGAACCTTACAAGTCATAGTCCAATCTCTTTTTATTATAGATGTAGTAATTAAGGCTCTAATAGGGGGAGTGATTTGTTCATGGTCACCTGAGAAATAAGTGGCAGAATTGAGATTCAAACCCTGATCCTCTCATTCCGAATAGAGCTGCCTTCCCACTATCCTTCAATGCCTCCACAGTTTGGTAAAGGTAAAATAACACCCAAAGAAAAGAAGCCTTTCAGAGCTTCAATTACAACATTGAAGTACAACAGGCATCCCAAGGGTCCTTGTGTTAATCTCACTTGAATGGCCCCTGGTAATGGATCCTTAGATCCAACTGCTCTGGTGAGCAAAATGGAAATTTCATGGAAATAGGAAAAACCAAGATGGCAGCTTTGCTTGGGGAATCCCTGACTCCTGGAAAAGTCACTGGGAGCCTTTCAGAATGGACCCTAGAGAAGTAACTGGTCTAGGAGCAATGCAGATGGAACTGTTCTCTAATGTCCAGGTTGGGATTTAATCCTTTATAGCCAATCAAAGGCCCTCTTTCCCAGACACCAGGAAAGAGGCTGTCTTGCACATCTGTATAGAGTTTTAAGTCAGAGGGCAAGGTCAGACCCATACATGTCCTCTCCAAAGTTTCTGCCTCTGTCCTCTGGGCTAATTTCAGGCTAACAAGCTGACCCCTTGGCACAGGATTATATATAAACCACATGTTCAGGGCTTGTTGACCACCTAGCTAAGGTCTATTAAATTTTGTCCATGACTGAATCTTTACTTTTTCCACCGGAAAGGGTCATTTGTTTGTTTGTTTGTTTTAGTCTGGTTTTGTTTTTTCACTGTGGAAATTTTTTTCAGCCTCCCTGTGGAGTGAGGTTATTGATCATAAATCATTGCTCTGATCTTACCAAAGCTTGTCATCAGTTGGCATGTTACAAAAGCCTTTTTTGGTTTTCAAGGCACTTTCATATCCTCACAACTGTCCTGGGAGGCAAGTTGGGTCAGTATCATCATGCCCACTTTACAGGTTAGAAAACTAAGGGGAGAGGGGGCAATACGTAACTTGCTTAAGGTCACATAGCTCATTTGAGGGAGCAGTGATGGCATTCTAGCTCAATCTTCCGATGTCCAAGTCCAGGTTCCTTCTATTATATCACATACAAGAACACTAGAGTTACCTGGACCCTTAGTTCCTGTTATTATTAATAATAATAATAATCCTAATAGCTAACATTTATATAATACTTATGATCTTCCAGGCATTTTGCAAAATTCATTTGATCTTCACAAGAACTCTTGGGAGGTAGATGATGTTATTATCCCCATTTTATAGATGCAGATGCTAAGGCAAACAGAGATTAAGTGATTTTATCCAAGGTCAGAAAGAAGTATCTGAGTAACTGAGGTCAGATTTTCTTGTTTCCAGGACCAGCACTCTCTCCAGACCATTTAACTGCCCTACCATTAATTAAGCACAAATTAGAGGCAAATCATTATGCTAAGTGTGAGGAATATAAGCACTAAGGCAAGATAATCCTGGCTCTTAGAAGGCTCACATTCTGATGGGTTGAAGACAACAGCTAGGGAAGTACTCATCTGCTTTTTGGTACTACCCAGAATCTAGTCTTTACCACCACCTCAACCTCCCTCACAAATCCCAACTTGACCATGGAGTCAAGAAATGGCTCTGGCGCTAACTCAGCAACAAGACTGGGCTATGGGTGTTATCAAAGGGCTCATGGTGCTTAGACTGGTTAAGTTCTTGTATGTGGAAACTAGAACATAGATAGGATCAGGGCCATAGATAAAGAGGCAGGGACCCTCAGTTGTCTGCTTCCTTTCCCTCCCAACACTTTGTCTTCTACATGTACACATACCGAAGTCATTTGGATCCTAGGTTGAGGCTCCCCACAACCAGTGGGGATATTGACAAATTTGTAAAGGAAGTTGTTTTCTGAGGGCTGAGCCTCCCAATGTCCATTCTTTTCCACTGTCCATCATCTTGCAGTATTTCAACCCTTACAAGCAAACAAAAATTTCCATTGTACTCCTTCCCTGCTGTCATTATTATTATTATGCTACCTAATATTAGGAAAAGATCTATTATCAGTCATTTCCACTTTAGTGTGACTATATTTTTCCTCACTACTCAGGGAAATGGCTTGCTACACAATGTGTCTCTTTTTAGAAAAAAAGGTTTTATTCTGGGTAAGGGAATTTCAGATATATTAGGCATATCAGGTGGGAAGGGATTGGGCTGGCAGACACAAGAAGGACCTTCCCAATACCCCTGAAATTACAAGTTCTCTACTCTTTCTTTGTAGAGGAACTCTTTCTTCCCTATTTTAAGAATCAAGAAATTGAGGTCCAGAGAGATTGGAACTTGCCCAAAGTTATATACCCAACCAAGAATCATAACATTAGCCTCCTGTTAACCAAATCAATAGGTCTGACCAGGTTTCATAAGCATGGGCTTTATATGGAATCTGGAGTTTCATTCCCCAGCTCATCAGGCAAATTTCTAGTTCCATCAGTGCTTTCCTTAATTCAGGGCTCAGTATTCAAGACAGCTCCTAGCCTAACCACAAACCCTCCAGAACCATTGCCTTCTTGAGCTCTGCTGAACAGGAAAATAAAATGGACCTGGTCTCTCTTAGTTAAGGAGGCCTGGAGAGATGGCCCTAGAGGAAACTAAAACTGACTTCACATGGTCACTTGGCCTTTTGCTATAGAGACTCATCTCACACTTCAGACAAAGGTGACCTCAAATATCAGCCTACCTATAACTCCTGGATTCAGGATTCAGTTGGCTCATAGCATACCAAATTCAAGGTGTAAAAAGATCTTTGGTGATCTGAAAAAAATACTATAAAAACAGTAGATGCTGACACCTGGCTAAAAATAAATGATAGGAGCATCTAGGTAGCTTAGTGGACACAGAGCCAAACCTGGAAACAGGAGGCCCTGGCTTCAAATCTGGCCATAGACACTTCTTGGCTGTGCAACCCTGGGCAAGTCATTTGCCTAGCCCTTACTGCTCTTCTGCCTTGGAAGCGATACTTAATATTATTTCTAAGACAGAAGATAAGGGTTTAAAAATAATAAAAAAAACTAAATGATAGCTAATGTCCCCAGGAGGGAAAAACAATAATCAAATACATGAATTATGTTTATGATCTCATTTCCCCCAAGATATTTATTTGTTTAAAATACTGTTCAAACAGTGTTTTCTCTCTTGACTCCAGCAGTTAAAATGAAAATATGTTTGTATTCCTATAGGTCTGATATGCTCGAATTTCAAACGCCTAGTATTTCATACCAGAGAGGCAGCCTTGGACAAAACTTCCATTAAATTACAGAAAATTACTGAAGGTTTTATATATATGAACAATTACAATTGAGGATAAAAGTGTAAATAGAAACACAAGTGAACAGATTTACTGATTGTTCTTCTCTGCTTTGAACACTCTCCAGCTTTCAGCATACCACTGCTTTCTTTACCTGTACATAGTTCTAACCCTTTTCCCATTACCTCAGCTTCTCAGGATTCTTAAGGGATACCAACTGAATCGAACTGGGAATTCTAGAGAAGTTCCATTATTAACTCTCTACCCAGAGAAGCTCTCATACCTGCTACAAGACATCCTAGACAATTTAGAGGGCAAATGGATCTCCCACTTTCTCTTCTTTCTATAACAACCAAACCCAGGAAACTCTCAGTAAGGGGAAGCATGTTCATTCCCGTGTCCATGGAGCATTTATAGGGCGCTTTGTAGTTACGTAAGGACATAGCGACAAAATTAAGAGCCAATCCCTTTTCTGAAAGAGCCTATCAAAGAGCTCAGACAAGGACAAATATCTACAATTTTGTTATTTCTTTCATTTCAGTCGCATCTAACTCTTCATGACTCCATTGTGGGGGGTTTCTTGGCAAAGTTGGAAGGGTTTGCCATTTCCTTTTCCAGTTCATTTTACAGATGAGGGACTGAGGCAAACAGGGTGAAGGGCTTGCCCAGGGTCACACGGTATCTGAGGGACTAAGTGTCTGATACAGAATTTGAACTTAGAAAGATAAATATTTCTGACTCCAAGTCCAGAGCTCTATGCACAGCACCACCTGGCTGCCAGATATATCTCCAATATCAGGCAGTAAAGAAATAACAGGTGAGTATTACAGGGAGGCATAGGTTTTTAGAGGAGTAAAGGACCATGGTAGCCCAGGATGAGTCAAGATGAATTTAGAGAGGGGATCACATTTAAGTTTGGGCTTCAGAGATAGGCACAGTATTAATAGCTAAAGATGGGTTCCAGATTAGGCAAAGTCTCCGGGACATGACATTTTAAATAAGTTAAAATTCAATTTAGAACTATTTGGGGGGAATAGGGAGCAAAGGGGGTTTATTACAACATAGTATTTCACAAAGGAGAGCAGTTAGAGATATATCCAGAAGAGTAAGTTAGGGCCAAGCGGTGAAGAGCCTTGAATACCAGGCTAAGGAGTTTGTACTATATCCTGTAGGTAGTAGGTAGCCAGTTAAGCTTCTTGAATAGGGAAGGAGTATATTAAAAGCAGTGCCTGAAGAAGATTAATCTGGCAGTTGTAAATAGGATGGACTAAAATGGAGAGAGATCAGAGGCAAGGAGAAAGGCAAGAGATGCTTAATATTTTCTGACTTGAGTAAAGGAAAAGGAAGCCCCTGGACATTAAAAAGTTGTTCAGATCTACTGTGAGAGCCATTAAAAATTTAGAAGTATCACATGGGAGCCTCAATAGCTGAGCTATGCTGAATTCTGCATATGCATTAATGATGTCCCTAGCAAATTAGAATGTACCCTGGTTCAGGAGCCAGGAGACCTGGATTCTAACCTTGACTACTATTAATTTTAAGTGTGACTTTGAACAAGTTACCACACCTCCCTCGGTCTCAGTTTCTTCATTTGTGAAATTAGAAAGTTAGACCATCTAGCAAGATCAAAGGCTTGATCTAGCAATTTTTCCCCCAATTTTAAAAGTCTCCAAGTCTACCCATTCTTTTTCCTCTCTCATCTTCCCCAAAGTCAAGCCATGAGTTTCTCCAGTCTTATCAAGAAGATACTGAGAAAGAAAATAGAAAATGGTTATGGGACATCTTCATACACTATCCCCAAGCTAAAGAGAAAGTAAAATAGACCAGTGTGGCCAGAGAGGGAGGATTGAAGGGAAGAGTAGAAGAGAGAGAGAAAGAGGGAAAAGGGGGGGGGGGGGAGGGAGAGAGAAACAGACAGACAGACAGAAACAGAGACAGAGACAGGCAGAAACAAAGAGACAGAGAAAGAAGGGAGTGAGGGACAGAGAGAAAAGTCCACTTAAAAGATAGCACAGCTCAGATGAAAAAATACAATTTTTTCAGTTGTCTATTTGGGTTTATGTTTTGGGGTTTGTGCTTTATAAGATTACTCACTTACAAAAATGAGCAATATAGAAATATGTTTGTATGATAATACATGTACAACCCAGATTAAATTGCCTGCCTGCACTGGGAGGGGGGAAGGAAAGGAAGGAGGGAGGTATATGTTTGATCATATAACTTGGGGAGATTTGTGTGGAAATTTATTATTACATCTAATTGGTAAAAAAATAAAAATTAAAAAAAAACTTAAATAAAAGAGCACAGCTGATGGTGGTTAAATGAAGCTGTTTGAGGGTGGATTTTTTCCCCTATTTTAATAGTCCAGGGGTGGAGGCTGGGGGAGGGAGGGTGAAACATGAAGGCTGTTTGTTATTAGTAATGCAAGTAAGGAATGTCCATCCTTCCAAGTCCCCTGCCCCCCAAACCTACCACATTTTAAATGAGGCCAAAGTCTGCCAGGACATGCCAGGGTCTGCACACATCGTAAATTGTAAATGAAACAATCCTGGCTGCAGCTGTTAGCTCTGATGGAATTAGTTGCTGCCATTCTAGCCCTTGGGAGAGTTCAGAGAGAAATCAGCCACCTGAGCTATTGAGTCTCCTCTTGGAGAAACTCAAGAGCACTGGCAAGTAATGTCCCCCCTGATGGATGGAGCATGGACCAACTTGATTCTTCACATTTTATGGATGGAACATCGGAGGTTCTGGCCTCACAGTGGCTGTGTCCAAGAATGGACCAGTGGCCTTGAAGGAATGACAGAGTCAGGACTGGGGATCAAAGTCAAGTGCACTAGTCAATTCAGTTATACAAGCATCCTATTAAGTATCAGGTACTGAAGATGAAAAGACAAAAAAAAAAGTCCCCTTATCTCAAGGATAGTGCATTCTACTTGAGTGACCCAACTCTTCTACATTCCAGATAGTCAGAGCCTTTCTTGACTCTCCCAGTCCACACTGCTCTCTCCCTTCTCTGAATGCACATATGTTCTATATCATTTAGGACTTGGTTGCATTTATCTGTATGACTAATTAATATAATAGACCATAAGCTTTTTGAAGGCAGGATCCATGAAATGTAAAATGACAGAGCTGGAAAGGACCTTAGTGACTCTAATCCAGTGTTCTTGACCTTTTTTGTGTGTCATGTACTCCTTTGGCAATTGAGTGAAGCCTAAGGATCCCTTCCCTGAATAATAAATGCATAAAATAGGCAAATTTGAAAGGAAACTAATTATGTTGAAATACAGTTAGAATATTTTTTCAGTTCCTGGAACCCATATTAAAGATCCCTGATATATAGTTTATTTCCATCATTTTTATATTTGAGAAAATCGAGTCCCTGAAAGGTGAACTAATGGGCCTAATGTCATAGAACTAGTGGGCGGCAGAGCCAAGAATAGACCCAGGCCAGGGCTCAGAAAAGTAAGAATTCTGGCTCAAGACCGTTAGTGGGGCAGCAGCAGTAGAATTGGAAATAAAATTCTCTATCCACTTTTCATGCCCCCCTCAACCCTCATTCTCAGAAAGGAGTCAGCCATCTATGTATGCCCAACATATAGCTATTTCTCTTTCTTTTTTCTTTCTCTCTTAGAAGCCAGTCTTTTGGAGCTGCTTGGATTCACTCCAACTTCTGAGTCAGACTAAGCAGGTATTATTAAAGTGATGGGTTCAAATTTCATGAGGTCACTGAGAACACCTAATTTTGATTCCCCAAGTCCCAAATCAGGAGACAGGCAGCCCTCCCTGCAGAGGACTGAAAAAACAGACTCTCAAAGGGTTGTCTTTGTAAATTTTGCACCTGTGCAAGAGAACCTGACGGATGGAGACTGGCCACGAATACTGAGGCTATGTCCATTCAAACACATAAAGGCTTTCCACAGAAAGCTCCTCAGGGAAGCAGCAGCCATGCTCAGCTACTAGGTCATTTCAAAACACAACATAAAACTCTACAGGACTCCTCTGTTGGCTTTCAGAAAATCCAAACTAAGCGACAAAGAGCAAAGTGTTGAAACCTACATAAGACCATAAATTTGAGGACTGACATACATGTACAGCAGCGGTTCTCAACCTCTCAATTTGTAGCAATGAGAATACATAATGCATATCAGGTATTGACATTCCGAATCATAACTGGAGCAAAATGACAGTTTTGAAGTAGCCACCAAAATAATGTTTTTATTTGGGGTCACCGCAACACGAGGAACTGTATTGTGGGGTCACGGCATTAGAGAGGTTGAGAACCACTGAGTACAGAGACATGCGAAATTGTTCAGTTTGACATCTTAATACTCTCCCTGGTAAGGATGCTCCTTTCCCAGGTATGTGTCGCACGCCTCCATACTTTCTGAAAATCACAAGATTATGAAGTTAGATGGGACGGTACCTAAATCATATAATCTAGTTTCTTCCTCATTTTAGGAATCAAGAAATTGAGGTCCAGAGAGATTGGGACTGGCCCAAAGTTACATAATAGCATTTTTTTCTTAATTGAGTTTTTTTAAATTACATCCAGAAACAATTTTTGACAATTGTTTTCTTAAATTTTGTGGTTTGGATCCTTTCTCTCCCTACTTTACCCTCCTCAAGGTGGTAAATAGTTATACTGGCATTTTCATGTAATACATATTCCCATATTCCCCAGTTACATAGGTTTTAAGTGGAAATTTGAAAACAAGTCCTCTGGCTCTGAATCCAGACCATCTGAACAACTAAAAGACCCTTCTTGCAAAGGCAAGACTCCTTCCCATCATGCCAGACTCCAATTTGTAAGTCTCTATTTAACACTGTAGAAGAATGAATGTATTTAGGTAACTGGAACCCAAACCATTCAAATCTTGGAGATGAGACTCTGATCCTATATATATGAACTGCAGAGAAGATGGACTGATGGCAGCGCTAGCCTTAATTATCTGTTTGAGGTGACATAGAGACCAGGAAAAGTTATTCTCCTCCCCCACCCCCTAAAATAACCTCTCAATTCAGTCCAATTCAATTCAGATTTTTAAAAAATGTATTT
The DNA here is from genome assembly GCF_027887165.1 of Monodelphis domestica. Classification (NCBI taxonomy): domain Eukaryota; kingdom Metazoa; phylum Chordata; class Mammalia; order Didelphimorphia; family Didelphidae; genus Monodelphis; species Monodelphis domestica. Next base: position 119,562,688 of record NC_077230.1, on the reverse strand, counting down.
AGTCCTTGCTAGGTGCCAGGCATCATGCCAACAGTTATATTGAAATAGTTAGAATTTTTTTTAAGTTCTTGGAATCCATATTAAAGACCCCAATATATAGCTTATTTCCATCATTTTATATTTGAGAAAATCAGGTCCCTGAAAGATGTTTACAAAGACAAAACAAAAACTAGTACTTACCCTCAAGGAGCTTACATTCTATAAGGAGAAACAATGTATTAAAAAATGACACAAAATAAATAAAATGTAATTGGGAGTGGGAAGTACTGACAACAGGGGGATCAGGAAAGATATCACATGGGAAGAGGTACTTAAGCTGAATTCTGAAGAGAGCTAGGGATTTCCTGAGGTGGAGAGGAAGAGAGAGAGCATTCCAGGCATAAGGGACCACTGGTATATGGTTGAAGGTTATGTATAGTAGTAGTAGTAGTAGTAGTAGTAGTAGTAGTCGTCTCTCAGTATCCGAGGATGACGATTGTCTTTGTGCATTTTCATCTATGATAGACGAGTGTGCACAAAGACACTTGTGTGTGAAGGAAATTTAAGTAGAAAAGTCAATGCACAGAGACAGTCCCACTCTCTCGGCGTTGGAAGCCTGGGTCCAGTGGTACGAGAAGTCGTTACACCTGGAGACTTCCTCAGCTGCATTGGATGGCCGTTAAGGTTATGTATGGGAAACAGCAAAGAAGCCAATTTGACCAGAGAGTAGAAGCAGAGAAGTGTATCAGTCTATAAAAATCAAATAAATATTAACTTTGTGTTATTCATTGAGTGGCTCCAGCTAATAAACTGACTGCCCTCGAGCCAGCCTGGAGAGGAACCTCTCTGAAATGAATGGGCTGGTTCTACCTGACTAACGGACCTTCTTTGGTCTCTGGCCCACACTCCATAGTGAGTCCTTAAGAGAGACAGGACCTGCCTGTGTGATTTCATTGGTATGAAGAACTTCCAGGTGAGGAAACTCTCTCCACCAAAGCATTTAGTAATTTAATACATTTACATTTTTTTATTTAATAAATTTAATAATTGTTATATTATATAGCAAGGGGACACAGTGGATAAAGTCAGGAAAACTAGAGTCCAAATCCCGCCTCAAACATTTGCCTATGTCCATAGGCAAGTTGCTTAACCTCTGCCATAGATTCCTCATCTATAAAATGGGTATAATCAAAACCTCAACCTCTCATGCTTGTTGCAAAATTCATATGAGATTATAGTTATAAAAGATTCTTATCATGGAATAAGTCACATATAAAGGCTAATTATTATTATTATTATTATTAACCCACAAAGTAGCAATAATCTAAGCTAGAAAAGAAAGCTTTTCTACCATAGGGGGCCAATAAAATATTGTGGACGCAGCGGTTAACAAATCTCTGAACAATTCTCCTCCCTTTCCCCCTTCTCCTACCTCAGAACTGGCAGCGTTGGGGTTCACTTTAGGGATTTAGGCACTCAGGCTCGGCCTGAAGTTAGCTCCAGGCCTAGAAGTTGGCCAGCCAGCCAGCACTCCATCATTTTCTGGGCCAGTGGGTGAGTGTGAAGGGCCACACATTCCCCTCTAATAAGAGAAGACTCCATTAATAATCAGGGAGCTGAGCCTTCCAAGGAGAGCCCCTGCCCAGGGGGAATGGATGCTAGCCCCACTGCCACTGTTTTTCATTCTGGTTCAATAATAAATTGTATTTTTTCCCTCCCAACCTCCTCCCTCCCCAGCCCGGCCCTTGTTTCGCAGTCAGGGAATATCAGTCATGATAAGACATTACTTAAAGCAGCGTTGACAGTGCCTAATCATTCTTGTGAAATATAGACTTCTCTCCCCACTCCAGGCAGGCCCGACATTAATACACATTTATGCAAAGCAAGAGCCGGAGCTGTCGGGGGCTAATCTTTACAAGTATGATAAATGATGTTTATTTTCCATGATGGAATGAAACACCCTGGCCGACAGTAATTGTAATAAAAAGGACAGATCAACTTCTATAAAGTGATTGAATTACCCAGCTATTGCATTAATGCGTGAACTCGGCACTGTCACCCGGCTTCCTTAGGGTTCCGAGTGACAGTCGCCCAGGAAACCTTCACCTTCAGCCGGGCTCCCTGCCCTTCACCCTAGGCAATGGAAGGAAGGCAAACCTGGCCGAGGAGACTCTTCTTTTGTCTTCCCACCCCTGGCGTCCCTTCTCCCCCGGCTCTCAGGACCCGACCTACCGGAGGCAGGCAGACACTTCCCATGCTCAGATGGGGAGCGCTAGATCGTCTCCTACTTTGGGGTCTGGGTGGCAGCCCGGGAGACTGATGAGTCCATCAGGATGGCAGAGCAGCTGTCAGAGCCGGGACCAGACAGCTCATCAATTATGACCCTCCAATGGCTGGGGCGAAACCTAATCCCGCGCTTTTGTGCCAAAGTGGGATCAGGCCACCATCACGGTTCTGAGGAGAGCCCAGAAAAGGGGGCTTTACCTAACCCAGAGGCCATGGCTATCCAAGAAGGGCCACAGATGACACGGGCCACCTGGCAGGGCAGCTGCGTGTGGCCGTAGACCGGCCTTGGGAGGCTAGTGGAACTCAGTGGGGCCATTCGCTCATTGTATTAGAATAATACTGGTACCATGTCTGCGCTCTTCTCCAAAGAGAATTCCTTTTATATAAAAAGTGTATGTGTCTAGGTAGATCTGTGTGTAGGTGGAGATGTATGTCTGTGTTTGTACAAATATTGCTTGGAGGGACAGCGTGCCATAGTGGAGAAAGAGCGCGATTGGAAGCCAAGAAATGCTTGTTTTCATCATCTGGCTCTGATATTGGCTGAGAGCTAGTCAAGTCATTCTCAGCAACTCTCTAAAGACGAGAAGGGGATGACCCAAATGGGTAGAGGGCCTTTCCTTATACAAGCTTCATTTGTTATAGTTCAGTCATTTCAGTCATGTCTGACTCTTCATGATCCCATTTGGGGTTTTCTTAGCACATATACTGGAGTGGTTTGCCATTTCCTTCGTTAAGGTATTTTATAGATGGGGAAACTGAGGCAAACAAGGTGACTGGCCAAGGATCACACAGCTAGTATCTGAGTCTTCATTCTCCAGGTCTGGCATTCTATTCCCTGAAGCGCATCATTGCCCACGAGTTCCCTGCACCCATGAAGTCACAGGCTAATCCTTTACCTAGTGTAAAGTGTCTCAGAAGTCTAAGACTTTGAGGACACCCTCTATATTGCTTTAAGTTTTGCCAGGTATTTGATTTCCATTATCTCACTTCTTCCTCTGAACCACTGGTATCAAACTAAAAAAAAAAAAAGGGGGTCACTAATCTATACATGAGGATCCCTGTGGGCCATATATTGAATTAGCTTTCAAATGTAGTATTTTCTAAGTTTTATTATATTTTTATTTATTCCATTAAATATTTCCCAAATACATTTTAATCCAGTTGCACCAGCACTCAGGAGTGTTGTGGATATATTGCTTCTCTTAATGACCCAGTAAGGCAGGTTTATCTCCATTTCATAGATGAAGGAATTGAATCTTAGAGAGGTTCCCACATCTGGTAAGCAGAATTCAAATCTGGATCTCTTGGCTGCCTCCTAAGATTCATCTTAGCCCAAAGGTAGAGTCCTTATGGTGGCAACCAAGTGGATACTCTGTAGCTGTGTGACCCTAGTCAAGTCATTTAACTGTTGTCTGCCTCAGTTTCCTCATCCGTACATGGAGATAATACCAGCTTACCTCACAGGGTTGTTGTGAGAATCAAGAAATAATTGTAAAGTGATTTGCAAACCTTAAAACACTATGACATCAGTGATATGGATATTGACCATGATGATGGTGGTGTCAGAACTCTTAATAAGGGTGAGAAGAGGAAAGCAGGTGGAGATACAAATACAAAAGGGTAGAATCATACATTCTGAGAGTCCACAAACCTTGGACACAACCTACAACATTCACCTCCCTCATGGTGACCAAAGTGATTTTTCTAATTCACAGTTCTGAAACTATGATACTCCTCTACTCAATAAACCAAATTTATTTATTTATTTAATTTAGAACCCCCCTCAATCAATTTATTTATGATCCTCGAGGTAATAAAGAATCATTAAGGAGCTTTGGGAAAAAAAAACCCTAATGATTTTCTATTACCTCTGAGATCAAAAACAATCTATTTAAGGGCAGCTAGATGGCTCAGTGAATAGATAGCCAGGTTTGGAGTTGGTAGGACTTGGGTTCAATTCTAATACTATCTCTGTGACTTTGAACAAATCACTTGATTTCCCCTCATTTACCTTTAAAAAAGCAGATATTAGGGACAGCTAGGTAACACAATAGAGTGGTGGTCCTCATTTTTGGAGGATCTGGGATCAAATCTGATCTCAGATACTTCTTAGCTGTGTGACCCTGGACAAGTCACTTAGTCTCAATTGCCTAGCTCTTACCACTCTTCTGTATTAGAATTGACATGAAGTAATTACCTTACTAAAGTAAGGGTTTAAAAGTAAATGAACAAATAAAATGAGGACATGAAAAAACCAAGAAACCCTTAGGTTTCTCTTCGAGACTAGCAAATTGGCAAAGATGATTAAAAAATAGGACTAGTCAATGTTGGAGGAATTGTAGAAAGGCGGCATACTAAAGCATTGTTTATAGAGCTGAAAATCAATATAACCATTCTAGAAGTAATAATGGTGTAGATTTCGGTTTGATATATGACGAAGCCTCTTGACCATTAGAGGTACTCCAAAGTGGAACGGGTTGCCTTGGGACAGCTCTAGTGGGATTTCCCTCACCAGAAATCTTCAAGCAAGGCCAAATGAGCTTGGCTGCCATCTTGTAAATGGTATTCCTGTTCAGGCTGAGTTTGGACTACATGACCTCTGAGGATCCATTAATCTTAGAGAATCTGAATTCAAACCCAAGTCTCTTTCGACTTCAAGTCCACAATTCTTCCCATTATATCATACCGCTTCCCAGGTACTCCTATGTGGTATGATTTTAAGGGTGTGGGAAGACTCTGTATATTGAAAAAATACCTCTGCTGTGTTTACTGGAGATGAAAATTCCTATAACAAGGGTTAACAGCTTCAATAATGGCTTTTATTTGTATTGCGTTTTGTGGTTTATAAGGCACTTTCCTCCCAGTAAGCCTATGAGGTAAGTAGCACAAGTATTATTATTCCCATTTTTCATATAAGGAAAGTGAAGTTCAACCAAGTTTAGGTGGCTTGTCCAGAGTCACATGTAATAGTTGTTAATGCCAATATTCAAAAACAGATCTCTCCAAACTCCATGACTGTGCCTCTTTCTACTCAGCCATTGTGCTTCATGCACATAATCTCCTTTAGATGATTATAGAATCGTAGATTTTAGAAGTGTCTGGTCTGACCTCCTAGCCAAGGGGAGAATTCTAGCTCTAGTATCCTTCTTAGATGGTCTTGAACTCGACATGAACCCTTCTAATGATAGGGTGCTAACTCGAGCACGGCCCATTCCATTCTCAACACCTCTAAGAGGGCAAAGGTGAAGAGGCTCTCTGTAACATCTTCCCATTGGTCTGGTTCCTCCCCTCATGACCAACCAGATTGTCTAATCCCTCTTGTATACATATAAAATAATGAATGAAAGAAGCATTTATTAACTGTCCTCTCTATGAATGGTACTGTGCTAAACAAAGACAAAAACGAAAGTCTCTTGCCCCCAAGTAGCTTACAACCTATGACAAGGTGAGTGTGAGGGACCAGTGGGGACATGGCATGTACATATCTATGTATATGTTGTTGTTCAGACCTTTTCATCATGACTGACTCTTCATGACCTCATTTGGGATTTTCTTGGCAGAGATTTTGGAGCAGCTTGCCATTTCCTTCGTCAATTCATTTTACATATGAGGAAATAGAGGCAAATTGAGTGAAATGACTTATACAGGGTCACACAGCTAGTAATATGTCTGAGGCCAGATTTTGACATAAGAAGATGAGCTTTTCTTACTCAAGGCCTGACACTCTATCCACTGAACCACTTAGCTGCCCCTCTAAGTACACATAGAAGCTTTAATAGTGCAAAACTTCCCTAAGACGTTTGAGACATCCTTTATATACAAAATAATCACAATATAATTGTAGAGAGTGACACTAACAGATAGGGAGAATCAAGAAAAGCTGTATAAAGAAGGTGTTTGAGCTGTGCTTTGAAGGCTACAAGAAATTTCAAGGTAAGGAAGAAGCACTTAAGTGCAGTGACCATGGATATTCCTCATATGGGGAACTGAAAAAAAACCAGTTTGATTGGACCCCAGAGTATATGTAAAGATGGGAGTAATGGACAATGTGGACAGAAAAGTAGATAGTGGTCAGTCATGAAGGGGTTTAAAAGTCATAGCAAAGGGGGGTAACCAGATGGTTCAGTGGATAGAGAGTCAGTCCTAGAGACAGGACATCCTGGGTTCAAATCTGGCCTCAGATACTTCCTAGTTGTGTGACTCTGAGCAAGTCTCTTATCCCCTTTTGCCTATCCCTTGCCACTCTTCTGCCTTGGAACCAATACTCAGTATTATTCTTAGATAGGAGGTAAGGGTTTAAAATAACAAGTCATACTAAAGAGTAGATTTTTTTTATTCTAGAGGCAATAGGGATCCTGTACAGTTTATAGAGAAAAGAATGATATGGTCAGAACTGCTATTTAGAAAAATCCTTATGAAAGTTGTGTGAAGGATAGACTAGAGAGCTGTAGGGATTAAAAATTAATGGTTTGACTAAAATATATGAAAAGTATAAGTAATAATGGTAATCACCGATTCAAGGTATTATTGCTCAAAGTCAAAGTGACCTTTAATAGCTTTTATTTACACAAGAGGTGGAAAGAGTGAAAGTAGAAAAATACAAAAGGGTAGAGAAGACATTAGCTTATCTAACTAAATATTGCTCCTGTGCTTGACTCAGTCAGGACTTGTTGGCCTTCAAATGGAGTTAAACTCTCTCCAAAAGACAAGAAGGGATTCCTGGATACTTCTTCACATTGCTTTTTCTTGACTGCTCTCTTGTAGATCTTTTCCTCTCCATCTGACCATTCGTTCCTTTGCCCTTTTTCCATAACAGTAGATATACACGGAGTTTCTGTACTTCTTTTTATCCTCTCACTTAGTAACCTCATCAACCTTGATGTGCGACATCACTTCCAATTCTATATGTCCAGCTCTAGTCCATCAGTCCATCATCTTTAGCCACCTGCTAGACATTTCAAGCTGGATAGCCCATATGCATCTCAAATGTGATGTGACCAAAGCAGAACTCTTGATCCCTGCCCTCCAACCCCAACTCATTCTTCTGAATTTTCCTGTTTCTATAGAGATCTTCGCACCTTGCCACTCACTCGATTTACAATTTAGGGTTATACTCAATTCCACCATTTCCTGTCAATCAGTCATCAGACCTTGTCATTTTTACCTTTGTTATATCTCTTGCACCTAATCTCTTATCTCTGCTCATATAACTATCCTATAACTATATTGTATAACCATCACCCTAGTTCACCCTCTCAGGATTAGGTTCTTGTTTGAACTGTAGCAATATCCTCATAATAGCTCTCCATCCCTCAAGTTTCTTACTCTGTGAAAGGAAATTCTTGGTTCTCTTTGTCTATTCGAGTTTACACTTGTAAAAAGGGAGTCATTTATTCTCTTTGCCTAGTTGGAGTTAACATTTTGGTTAACAATAATTTAAGTACCCCTACTTAATACCTCACTAGATTGTAAAGATAGGATTAATTCTCTTTTGTCTACCTTTTGATTGAATCAACACAAGCTTGAACTAGGTGGAGGAGCTCACAAACCACTTAGTGAATTCACACCCTCAGAAACTCAACCATTCAGGAAACTGTGAACTCTTTTGATGAAAATTCACACCTCCAGAAGGTGAGAAGTAGATTCCACAGACACTGACCCCTTGGGCAGTGCTTGATAATCTGGAAGCTGTGATTGACCCTTGTGAAGAAGGAAAGGGACAAGAAGTCACTATAAAAGGCCCTGAATTTCTAGGGCTAGGAAGCTCAGCTTGAAGAAGGAAGTCAGCTTAAGGAAGAAAGTCGGCCTCAGGAGTCACCTTCAGCTCAAGTCTTTGTCTTGACCTGCCTCTTGGAGGGAACTTGGATGAGTGGATAGCTGGTTTTCCCTTCCTGTCTTTTGGAGAGAGTTTAACTCCATTTGAAGGCCAACAAGTCCTGACTGAGTCAAGCACAGGAGCAATATTTAGTTAGATAAGCTAATGTCTTTTCTACCCTTTTGTATTTTTCTACTTTCACTCTTTCCACTTCTTGTGTAAATAAAAGCTATTAAAGGTCACTTTGACTTTGAGCAATAATACCTTGAATCAGTGATCACCATTATTACTTATACTTTTCATATATTTTAGTCCAGGAAGACAAGATAGTCAGCAGGGTGACATGCTATGGAGAAATCAAGACAAATGATGATAAAAACAAAACAAAACAATCCATGAGACTTGGCAGTTAAGAGACCACTGGTAACTTTAGAGATAAGTTTCAGATGAGTGACGGGACCAGAAGTCACATTATAAAGGACTGAAAAGTGAGTGAGAGAAGAAGAAGTAAAAGAAAGAAGGATAGACAGATTTTTCTAGTCTTCAAGAGAAAGAGCAGCTAGGTGTCTCCGTGGGTTAAGAGCCAGGACTGGAGATAAGAGATCCTGAGTTCAGACCTAGTCTCAGACACTTCCTAGCTGTGGGACCCTGAGGAAGTCACTTAACCCCCATTGCCTACCCCTTTCTAGTCTTCTTCTTTGGAACCAATAGAAAGCATTGATTCTAAGACAGCAATAAGAGGTTTTTTAGAAATTGTAATTGAGTCCTACGATGGCCTCCCAGAGAATGAGAAACAACTAGTTCCAAAGTGATTTGCTGAAAGCAACCCACGTGAAGCCTGGACTTGGATTCTGACTGATCTCAAACCAACTACATCTCCAGAATCAGAAGGGCTGGAGTCTTTGAAAACTGTGTGGAAATACTCAGTTATGGACCATCGATGTGGATGTGAGAGCACAGAGTGCTGGACAAGCTGTATGTCCCTTCACCTCCAGTGGCTATGCATGGCTATAGCCCATCTCTGTAGTATGGATAGCGTCTTAATAGCGCAAGGTTGGTGTACTTTGTATGTGAGTGTGCATGTGTAATATAGGTATATATGCCTATCCAAACACACATAATACTGTGGTATACTTCTGGATGAAGTACTTACTCTGTGTGTGTGTGGCATCTATATACTATATTAACATATATGCTTGTGTAATATCTATTCACTAATAATATATGCTATATTAATATAGATGCTTATGTAACACATCCACTAATAACATACTATATTAATATATGCTTGTGTAATATATTCACGAATAATGTACTATATCAATATATGTTTGTATAATATATGTTCATGAATAATATATACCATATTAATATAAATGCTTATATAACATATTCACTAATAACATACTATAGTGTGTTATTATATATATAGTATATATATATAAGTATATATAACATATTCACAAATAATATGGACTTATATTAATATAGATGCTTGTGTAATATATATTCATTAAAACATATATTCCACTAATATATGTTTGTGTAATATATTTGCTAATAATATATACAATTTAATATGTTTGTGTAATAGATTCACTATTAATATGTCGCTTGACTCACAATTGTACACCAACAAGGAACTTCTATAGGAATAGAGAAGGGAACCAGGTTCTGGCAATCAAGTTTCTCATTCTCGTTACATAAGATGCTATTGTGAGTTCTTTAGAAGCAAATCAGAACCTCTCGTAGGATTTGGTATAATAACAATGATTATCAAAACTAACATCTATGGAGCATTTTCAGGTTTGCCAAGCACTCAACACACATTATCTCATGTAATCCTCTTAACATCAATGTGAAGTAGATGCCTCAGATATTATTATTACCATTTTACAGATGAGGAAACTGAGACTGAGAGATGTTATATGGTCACACATTGATCTTAAGCTTGTAAAATTTGTAGGTCACATTTGAACACGGTTCTCTTGATTCCAAATCTGTATTTTTTCCATGCCACCTTGGTGCTTACCATGTTTTTTGTTTGTTTCTTTTCTTTCTTTTTTAAAATAAGCCCCTACCTTCTATTGTAAAATCAATACTGTATATTGGTTCCAAGGCAGAAGAGCACTAAAGGCTAAACAATGAGACCCAAGTGACTTGCGCAGGGTTACACAACAATGAAATCATAAGTCTAGGAAAAAATGTGTAATGTTTTTTTCTTGAAAATTTTAAAATTAATTGTTATATTAAAATACCAAGTTAAGTCCTTCCCTTCTTTCCCTCATCCTATTAGAGAAGGCATCATTTGACAAAAAGATATATTTATATATATGTAGTCCTATGTCTTACTTATTTCTATTTATTTTCTCTCTGAAATGGACATACACAAGTCATTCTTCAAAAAATATTTCTGGGACCATATATAATGTTCTCATAGTTCTGCTCATTTCATTCTTTATGATTTCATATAGGTTTTTCCATATTTTTCCAAAATTAACCCATTTATCATTTCTTACAGCCAGTAGAATTCTATCATAGTCATACCACAACTTGTTTAGCCATTCCCCAATTGATGGACATTCCTTTAATTTCCAGTTCTTTGCTGCCACAAAGAGACCTGCTATAAATATTTTTAAACATATAGGTCCTTTTCTTTTTGCCCTGATTATCTTGAGAAATAAATCTAATAGTGGTATTGCTGGGCCAAAAATAATACACATTTTTATAACTCTTTTAGCACAATTCCAGATTTCTCTGCAAAATGGATAAATCAGTTCACAATTCCAATAGTAATGTATTAGTGTCCCTGTTTTTCCACATCCCCTTCCATATTTGTCATTTTGCCCTTTTATCATTATAGCCATTCTGATACATGCAACATGGTATCTCAGAGTTGGTTTGATTTGTATTTCTCTAATCAATAATGATTTAGAACATTTTCACATAATTATACACAACTTTGATTTCTTCATCCAGAAGTTGACTGTTGATATCTTTTGACCATTTATCGACTGGGGAATGGCTCATATTCTTATATATTTAGTCTATGAATAATTCTTATTCTGTTTCTGTTTCTATGCTTCCTTATTAAACACAACTTTATTGCATTATGATCTAAAAATGATACATTTAATATCTCTGCTTTTCTGCATTTAACTATAAAGATTTTGTGCCTTAATATATGGTAAATTTTTGTAAAGATTCCATGCACCACTGAGAAAAATATATATTCCTTTCTATTCCTATTCAGTTCTCTCTAGATATCTAAGATTTTATTTATCTCCTTGACTTTGTTTCTTTTTTTTGTTAGATTTATACAGTTTTGAGAGGTAAAGGTTAAAATGCTTCATCATTAGAGTTTTGTTACCCTGTTTCACTTTTCCTTTAAAAAATTGGATGCTAAAGCATTAGTTTGATAATGCTTCATTAATATATATATAATGTTATAATAATAACATCTAATATTTCTACAGAGCTTTAAAATTTACAAAGTTCTTTGCATAAATTGCCCTATTTGACCCTCACTACAACCCTGTGAAGTATTATTATTATTATTATTACCCCCATTTTGCAATACAAAACTGAGGCTTAGAGAGATTAAGTGACTTGCTCAGGATCACACAGCAAGTGTCTGAGGTAGGATTCAAACCGAAGTCTCATGACTCCCAAATTTAGCATTCTATCTTCTATGCCACCTCTTTGTATTCTCCCTATATTTTCCCTTTTCAATCAGTGAGTTTAAAGGTGTTCCAGATTCCTTAAAATGAGTTTATCATATCATAGGATTATTTTACTCTGAGGAAAACTCATTCTCTAATGAACAAAGGGAAGAGTATTATAATTTTTAATAATGACCAGGTAGCCCAATAGATAGAGCATAGGACCTGAAGTCAAAAAGTTAATCATTTACTATCTGTGTCACCCTGGAAAAATCAAATGCTATCTGCCTCAGTTTCCTCATCTGTAAAGTGGGGATAATAATAATAAAGAGCAACCGTCTCCCAGCATTGTTGTAAGATCAAAGGAGATCATATTTTTCAAGTGCTTTGCAAACCTTAAAGTACTACATAAATACTAGCTAGTATTATCATCTAGTTTTATAGCTCTTCATGGTTACAAGCTGCTTTGCACATGCTCTCTTATTTGTTAAACAGTAATTTGTTTTCCAGCCTGCTTTCTGTGTGGATAATCTTTCCTTAAATTGAGTTCTCCCCCCATGTATTTGTCTTCTTTCATCCTAACCTCAGTCCTCTAGAAGGATGACTTTGAAATAGAATAAGAGTGACTTTAACAAATTCGCCCTAGGTTCCTTGTTACACTGTAGATGTCTCCTTCCAAGACTGGCCTAAGATGAAATGGTGGACATAAAAATACTTTGTTTCCAAGGTTACTTAACTCCTAAAAATGGTTTTCTTGGAGGAAAAGAGGCATCATGATGTTCATATTAAAGAACCCTTTTGTAGCTACAAGAGATTTGAGATAGAAGTAGGCAATTAGGTGGCTCCATGGATAGAGTATCAGACAGGGAGATGAAAGGTCCTGGATTCAAATTTAGCCTCAGACACATCCTATCTGTGTGACCCTGGGCAAATCGTCAAGCCCCAACTGCCTAGACCATACAGTAGAAGGTAAGAGTTTAAAATAAAAAAAATAAAAAAATAAAAACAGGAATTTGATGGAGTTGAAGAAGTGATTCCTCCAAAAACACATTGTTCTCAGTGCTCTGTTTGGAGACTGGGTTCTAGTATTGACAAGACCGTGGATCCAGCCTCTTCTCATCAAATAGAACTGGCAGTTAGGCTAGATATTTAGTTCTTTATTTTTCTATATTTCTTTTTTTTTAACCCTTACCTTCCATCTTAGAATGGCAGAAGAACAGTAAGCAATGGGGGTCAAGTGATTTCCCCAGGGTCACACAACTAGGAAGCATCTGAGGTCAAATTTGAACCCGGGACATCCCACGACTAGACCTGGTTCTCGATCCACTGAGCCACTTAGCTTCTCTCCCGTCATTTCTTCAAATTTGTTGCTATGGCAGCTGGCAGTCAGAGCAGGAGCCTTATATACTACATGGCTAGGTAATTTGTGACAGTCAGGAAAAGGTAGAATTAAAAAGTTTTCCCTGGCTCCTCTGATGTCAACAATCGGCAGTTTTTCCAGACGGGAAAGGAGGAAATATTTAGACACAATCCTTTGGCAGGAAATGCCCATCTTCTCCTGTCATCTAGTGGTCACGCAAATAGTTTTCAAAGATCGTCTGGCCACAGAAATTCTGTTGGACCTGCAGAATATTCATTTAGCTTGCCCTCACTTACCAATGTTTTTCCTTCCTAACATTCCATCTCATATTCCTCATGTCAAGAAGCAAAGTCGCCAGCATCTGACTGCAGCAGCCCCTCGTACCGTGTTTATGCAAAAACACAAACTAGTATGATTTCAAATCTAAACAAATCTGACCAGTCAAGTCGGCAAATATGTCTTTGGAAGGCTAATGGCAAAATGTGGCTAATGTCTAAAGGAGAGGCACATCAGAAAGGGTGATTATCAGAGTCTCAAAGAAAGTAGTAAATGCACATGTCCTAAAATTAATAAACTAGTAAATTCATGTGTCCTAAAAAGTTTAGTAATCATTCCTCTGAAAATCACATTTAAACCAATCATAAAATATTTTAAAGGGGCAGCTGGGTAGCTCAGTGGATTGATAGCCAGGCCCAGATACGGGAAGTCCTGGGTTCAAATCTAGTCTCAGACACTTCCCAGCTGTGTGATCCTGGGCAAGTCACTTAATCCCCATTGCATAGCCTTACTGCTCTTTTGCCTTGGAACCAATACATCATATTGGTTCCAAGATGGAAGGTAAGGGTTCTATAAATAAATAAATAAACAAATAAATAAATAAATGAATGAATGAATGGATGAATGAATGAATAAATGGATAGATAGATAGATAAATGAAATATTTTAAAACCAAGCCAACAAGCATTTGCCCTTGCCATAGCTGATGGGTACAAGTACACTACGCTCTCTCTTTCTCAAATGTTAATTCCAACTAGATTGGAAGGACAGGATCTAGATCCTATACTTCCTTATCATCTTTCAGAACATTAACATGGTTCTAGGCACACAGCAGGCCCTACATGAATGTTTTCTGAACTGCAGTTGTCTCAACCTATGATATTTAGATGGACTATCCTTTTCTTAAAAAGCTTCCTGAGCACAGGACTCTTATCTTATGCTGCCTATGTCCTCTCAACAGGTCCAGCATAAATTCAATAAACACTGGGGATTAATTCATTATGGGCAATATATATAAATATTTAAATCTTGAATCCTTCTTAGAATGAATACTGTGTATTGGTTCCAAGGCAGAGGAGTGGTAAGGACTAGGTAATGGGGGTAAAGCAACTTGCCCAAGGTCACACAGCTAGGAAGTATCTGAGGCCAGATTTGAACCCAGGACCTCCCATCTCTCAGCCTGGTTCTCAATCCACTAACTGCTCCCACTAAAGGCAATATTAATCTATAGTAGTTTAATAACTGAACTCATACCTTAGTGAGGACCAGTGAGACAGAAGTCCTAACAAGAAAGTACATGGGAACATATATGTGAATGAAATCACTAGGGCCATCTTAGTTGAATTTAGCCTGTCCCCAGATAGAAAGCAATCTCTTGGTACTAGTTTTATTAGCCAAGTGCTAGGATGGTGCTGGTGGAAAGAACTTTGGTCTTAAAGTCTGAAGACCTGGTTCCAGTCCAAGATCTGATGTTTCCTGGATGTGTAGTCCTGGGAAATATGCTTTATCTCTCTGTGACCCAATTTCCTGATTTGTGTTTTCAGTTGGGGATACTAAGGTGATATCATAGGTCTCTCTCAAGGAGAACACTTGACAGAATATGAGCTCCCAGAGAGGACAAATCGCTTCATGCTTTGCATTTGTATACCCAACAACTAGGACACTGCTTGGGACAGAGTAGACATCTATTAAGTGTTTATTGATTGATTTATAAATTTTACAAACATTAACTTTTCATTATTTGCATGTGACAATGAAGTTAATGATTTGCCGTCATTGGGCTTTGGTTATATTCTTTTTTCCAGGAGTGGACTTATATTTGTGCCAATCTCTTATTAACTTCCCCCACCCAATCCCTCCCTCCATGACAAAAATGTATCCATTTAGGAGAGGATCGGACAGGACTATGGGTCTAGTTTACAACCTTGGAACACAGCAATGCTAACAGGCTTCATGGGACTCCAAATGATGAACTTGATCTCATTAGCCCTGTCTGAAAACCCACCAGCCCAACCAGTCGTGGTCACATATCACCCAACCAAGCCCTGACTATCCTCAGAGAGCTGGGTGTAGCTTCTGACTCTCCATTTCTCATGCCCAGGTCATGGCCCACTGTACACTGTCTCTTCCATCTCCCTCCTCTTTACTATATTAAAATCAAGTCTCTTTTCTTTGCCTACTACCCACAAAGTCCTTGAACTCAAGAAACACTAGCAGATGTTTATTAGTGTGCAGGGAGCAAGAGAATTCGAGTCATTTGCCAGGGCTGTATGTTATGAATAAATGTGTGAGAGTCTCTGTAGGGAACAGCCTTTCTGGTTCAGAGCCAGTTTGGATCAGGATGAAGCCAACAGGGGGTGGGGAGAAAGTGGAGCCTAGCAGGTTATTTTTAATTATTATTATTACTTTTTATTAGGAACCTCGGCTGCCAAAAACATAAGGACATGTAGCCCCACCATCACCACCACTACTTGAATATAATTAAGGGAAAATATTTGGGCAAGAATAATGAGGTTGATGAAAGAAAGAAAGAGAACGAGAGAGAGGGAGAGAGAAAGAAAGAAAGAAAGAAAGAAAGAAAGAAAGAAAGAAAGAAAGAAAGAAAGAAAGAAAGAAAGAAAGAAAGAAAGAAAGAAAGAAAGAAAGAAAGAAAGAAAGAAAGAAAGAAAGAAAGAAAGAAAGAAAGAAAGAAAGAAAGAAAGAAAGAAAGAAAGAAAGAAAGAAAAAAGGAAGGAAGGAAGGAAGGGAGGAAGGGAGGAAGGGAGGAAGGGAGGAAGGGAGGAAGGGAGGAAGGGAGGAAGGGAGGAAGGGAGGAAGGGAGAAAGAGAGAAAGAGAGAGAGAAAGAGAGAGAGAAAGAGAGAGAGAAAGAGAGAGAGAAAGAGAGAAAGAAAGAAAGAAAGAAAGAAAGAAAGAAAGAAAGAAGAAAGAAAGAAAGAAAGAAAGAAGAAAGAAAGAAAGAAAGAAAGAAAGAAAGAAAGAAAGAAAGAAAGAAAGAAAGAAAGAAAGAAAGAAAGAAAGAAAGAAAGAAAGAAAGAAAGAAAGAAGGGAGGAAGGAGGAAGGGAGGAAGGGAGGAAGGGAGGAAGGGAGGAAGGGAGGAAGAGAGGAAGGGAGAAAGAGAGAAAGAGAGAAAGAGAGAGAGAAAGAGAGAGAGAAAGAAAGAAAGAAAGAAAGAAAGAAAGAAAGAAAGAAAGAAAGAAAGAAAGAAAGAAAGAAAGAAAGAAAGAAAGAAAGAAAGAAAGAAAGAAAGAAAGAAAGAAAGAAAGAAAGAAAGGAGGAAGGGAGGGAGGGAGGGAGGGAGGGAGGAAGGGAGGAAGGGAGGAAGGGAGAAAGGGAGAAAGGGAGAAAGGGAGAAAGAAGAGAGAAAGAGAGAAAGAGAGAAAGAGAGAAAGAGAGAAAGAGAGAAAGAGAGAAAGAGAGAAAGAGAGAGAGAGAGAGAGAAAGAGAGAAAGAGAGAAAGAAAGAAAGAAAGAAAGAAAGAAAGAAAGAAAGAAAGAAAGAAAGAAGAAAGAAAGAAAGAAAGAAAGAAAGAAAGAAAGAAAGAAGAAAGAAAGAAAGAAAGAAAGAAAGAAAGAAAGAAAGAAAGAAAGAAAGAAAGAAAGAAAGAAAGAAAGAAAGAAAGAAAGAAAGAAAGAAACTCAGTTATTGCAAAGGGGTTTCAGGCCAGATTTTTATTTTGTCGAGCATATTGTTTTTAGTCCTGATTTTTGTTAACATGCCCAGCAGCCTCTGGGTGTTGGAGGCTGATAAATTTCAATTTGTTGTGATTAGCATGGATGGTGATTAGGGGATGCTGGATAGAAATTCCTCCCAGATAATTAGGTAGGCTGGGCCATATGCCATCCCCAAGGTAATTTCCCTTCGGCTTTGCAGGCGGAATGTGGATTTGGCCTCCGTGACCCCTTGTGTCACCCGGTCTCCTTGATCATCATACTTGGAAATCTTCAGTGCAGCCTGCTATTGAGGCCCGCTCAGTGGGAGTCTGGTCAATGTGTTCTGTTTTCTCTAATGGCCTCAGCTCAGTGCGTGGCTCTGTGGGCCCCTTTCTGATGGGAGTCCTGTTAAATGAGTGAACCAGGCCGTCCCCATCCTGTGTCGCACTGTCTTGTAGCTGTGTCATACCAAAGACCCTCAGCACAAAGATAAAAAGGGCCACCAGGATCCCAGGCCAGAGGATAAGAGAGAAAATCAGACAATAGACAATAGCCATGGGATGGGCAGACACCAGAGGCTGAGGCACAGCACAGCTAGATAATCATATTTCAGGGGGGAACAGAAAGAGAATCCTGCTGGAAGTCGGAAGGTGGAGGTTTGAGTTTTGAGCCTGGCACTCCATACCTGAATAACCTTACAAGTAAGTCACTCCACCTCTCTGGGCCACAGTGTTTACAGCTGTAAAATGAAGAGGTCAGACAAGTAGCCAGAGTTCTTAACCTTCTTTGCTTCGTGGACCACTCTGGCAGTCTGGCGAAGCGCATGGACCTCTTCTCAGAATAATGTTTTTAAATAATTGAAGGAAATGCTAAATTTCAGTTAGAGGTTAGTGAAAATAAAGATGTATGTTTTCCCTGTCCAAGTTCACAGATCCTCAGGTTAAGAACCCCTGGGTTAGATGATCTCTAAGGTCCTTTTTAGTTTGAAATCTATTATCCTTTTTAGAAAAATGTCCTTTTCACTCCCTTCCTTCCCTATAGTAATTCACATACAGGAGGAAGACGAAAGTTGTTTCTAAATGAGAAAACGGTGGCATTGTAGACCCTTCCAAATGGTCGATTGATTATTTTACCCTTTTGAAAAATGGAATTCAGTTCCTGAGTTTTTAAGTAAGTAGCTAATAACTTTAAATGCAGCTTATGTCTATATCAAGAATGAACAATTACCAAATTCATGAATTATTCTTTGCTTGTACATTAACCAAATGAATTAACCGTTACTCTCCTTAGGCAGATAACTCCCAGAACACTAGGGCTAAAGAAAAGCATAAAGGAATAAATGAGGGGTCAAGCAAGTTTTTAGAATTGTTAGCACGATGTTAAAGAAAGAACATCGATGTGGGAATCCAAGGACCTGAATTCAAATCCCTTCTCTGCTCCTTGTTAGCTGTGTAAAATTGGACAAGTCATCATATCTTTGGGCCATTTCCTAACAGGCAAAATTAGGGCATTGGACTGGATCATCTCTAAATTGCCTTCCAGTTCTAAATCTTATGATCCTGGAATGAGGTAAGCTAGCAGGAAAAAGAAAGAGAATTTCCAGTGGGAATGAATGAATGAATGCATGAATGAAAATAAGCATTCATTAATTCACTTATTTATTAAGTGCCTGCTATGTGATAAGCACTTTCCGAATATGATTTTATTTGATTCTCACA
Organism: Monodelphis domestica; assembly: GCF_027887165.1. NCBI lineage: Eukaryota > Metazoa > Chordata > Mammalia > Didelphimorphia > Didelphidae > Monodelphis > Monodelphis domestica. The sequence continues at coordinate 119,543,940 of NC_077230.1, read as the reverse complement.
AGAAGCCTATGATGTTGGTGCTATTAGTATCCTCATTTTTTGCGGTTGAAGAACTGAGGCAAGCAGAAGTTAGCATTTATAAGGATGCTTAAAGCACTAAGCTAAGCACTTTGTCTAAGTTATCAGCTTTGGTCCTCATCATAATCTTATGTGGGAAGTGTTATTATTATCTCCATTTTACAGATGAAGATTCCGTGGCTGAGAGGGATTAAGTACCCCATGTCTGATGTCCAATAAATGACTGAAGTAGATTTAGAACTCAGATGTTCCTAACTCAAAGTCCAGTGCTTTATTTCCTAGGTCAACTAGCTTTCTGGAGAGATCCTAATTGAATCCACCGGCACTGAATGCAGCCACAAATGAGAAAGTAAAGAGAGAAGAGAAGAGAAGAGAAGAGAAGAGAAGAGAAGAGAAGAGAAGAGAAGAGAAGAGAAGAGAAGAGAAGAGAAGAGAAGAGAAGAGAAGAGAAGAGAAGAGAAGAGAAGAGAAGAGAAGAGAAGAGAAGAGAAGAGAAGAGAAGAAGAGAAGAGAAGAGAAGAGAGAGAAGAGAAGAGAAGAGAAGAGAAGAGAAGAGAAGAGAAGAGAAGAGAAGAGAAGAGAAGAGAGAGAAGAGAAGGAGGGCTCTTGCTCAACCTCCGGAATGTGTGTTCCCATCGATCTCTGACCTGTCCTCAAATCTCAGCTCAAGATCCACTTCCCCAAAAGTCCTTTCTTGACTTCTTCAGGTCTCATTAGTCTCTTCCCTCCCCTCCAAATTCCGATGGCATTTCCTGCTTGTCCCAAACATTTACCCACTTAATTTTCTATTGGTTTTTATTTCTCTCTATTTCATGTGATAAGAGACTGAACCAGGATGAGGATAATGTGGGATAATAGAAAAGGGGATGGATGTAAAAGCCAAATCAATAAGCATTGGTAACATTAGGCTAAGGATGAAAGAAGCAGAAAGTATTGAAGATGATGCCGTGCCTATTAATCTTGGTGACTGAGAGGACAATTGGTACGCTCAAGAGAAAGAGTGTAGTGTGGTGAAGGGGCTGAGTTTAGTGGGGAATACAGTAAGTGCTGTTTTAATCATGATTAACCTTGGGCAAGTCACTAGATCTTTAGCACCAATTACCCCTCTGTGAAACGAGGTTGGACTAACTGCTAAGATTTCTCCTGACTCTAAATCTATGACTATATGTTGAATTTGGGATGGGATATCTAGGTGGAAATGTTTAAAAGGCAATTGCTGGGGGCAACTAGGTAGATCAGTGAATGGAGAGCCAGGTCCAGAGACAGGAAGTAATTCAGGAACATTTGAGAGAAAAGTTTCAGTGGAATAGAAGGGCTCTAGGCAAAATGCCAGGCCTTGCTCTCTGTTGTTCCTTACTACTATGAGACTGATGAGGGCACAGAGTCAAGGAGACTTGGCTCCAAGAGAAGGGATCTATAGAGTAATCATTTGAAGGGACTGAGGGTTGAATGAAAATCTTTTCAAGGATTAAGATCATTGGAATAGATGAATAAAAAACAAACAAAAAAACCCCCAACATTTATGAAGCACTTTTTATGAAGCAGATATCATGCTAGGCACTGGGAGGTACACATACAAAAGTGACTCAGTACTTGCCCTCAGGGACCTTTACTCTTACAGGGAATGTATTGAAGAGTGGTGGGCAGAAAAGGGAATTTTGATTTAAGAAATACTTTGAATGATGAATGGAGCCATGAAGCAGTCAATTGGTAGCAAAAGCAGTAGTAATGGTAATATTAAACTGATTCCTATTCTGAGAACAAGTGGTGGAAATCAGGGAAGTGCACTGTGGGAGTGTCCCAGGTTGAACTATAGGACTGAAGACAAGGGGGTAAGAAATTCAAGGATTAAAGACTGATTAAGGACTGAACTGATCAACTGTAGCATCAAGATGGTGATAGAAGGAAGGGTAATTGGTTGAGAGAATGGGGAGGAGTGAGGGGGCTGGAGGTCATGGAAAGGACACAAATGAAAAATAGGTTAGGGAGTGAGGAATAGGGAGAGATGGAAGGACAGGAGATTGTGATCAGAGAGGGGAATTTCAGAGCACTAAGAGGAAACAATAAACGAAGGAGACCTCAGATTAAACAAACAAGTGATTAGAGTTGACAGTAGAAGTATAAACATGAGTCAAATGAATGAACTTGCAAATAGCTAGTCTCTTTATGAACATTAACCCTCAATTAATCAATTGACATAATTATTGAATATCTACTGTGTACAAGGCACTGTGTTGTACTCTGTGGGAGGAGGGTGGAGTTGAAAGAGATAGAGGTAATTGTCCCTGCCCAAGAGGAGCTTTTAATCTATTTGGAAAGAGAGGACATGTGACCAAAAAAGCATAGCTTTTATCTGCAAAAGAGAACTACTTTTACACTGGAAATGATGGAAAAAATATGAACAGAGTTGATGTTCAAGATGTCAGGAGATAATAAGAAAGCACCGACCTACCCTTAAGGAAGTTAAGCCACCTGAACTATATCCTTAGGTCCTGGATGAATTGGCAGGGAGTGATCATTGTAGCACTGTCATTTATATTTGAAAGATCATGGGGAAAAGGAGAGGTATCATGAGTTTAGAGATGATAAATGGTGTCCCAGATTTCAAAGAAAGTATCCCCCAAACTATATTTGGTCTTGCATTGTATAACATTATCATAAATTACATAGATAAAGGCATAGATTATATGCTCATCAAATTTGTTAATGACACCAAGCTAAGAAAGACAGAATGGATAATAAATATAATAAATAAATATAATAAATAAATATAATATATATATTATATATATTATAATATATATTTATATATTTATATATATATATTTATAATATATATATATATTATAAAAATAATATAAAAAATAAAAAGAATCCTAAAGGATCTTGACAGGCTACAACACTTATCTTAACATAATTTAAAATTTTAGTAGAGATCAATGTAAAGTATTGGGTTTGGGTACAAAAAACAAAACAAAACAACTTTCCAAGCATAATATAGGAAAGGCATGGTTAGAGAGAAATTGTTCTGAAAAAGATCTGGGAACTGATAGACTGAAAACTATATGAGTCAGCCATGTGATGTAGCAGCCAAAAAATCTAATGTGATATTGGGATTCACTAAGAAGGTCATAGCTCCTAAGAAAGGAGATAATAGCCCCAATGTACGCTTCCTTCATCAGACCTCATCTGGAATGTCAGGTTCGTTTCTAAGTACCACATTTTAAGAATGACATTAACAAGGTGCAAAGTTCCCAGAGCATTGTAGCCAAGATAATGAAGGGTGTTGAGCCCATGTCATGAGACTGAGATAAAGAAACAGGAAATATTCAGCCAAGAAAGAAATGCAGGGAAACATGATAGCTATCTTCAAATATTTTATAACTTGTTCTGTGGAGGATGAATTTAACTTTTTTTCTATTTGACCCCAAAGGGCAGAACCAGGAGCAATGAATTTAAATTGCAAAGAGGCAAATTTAGAATAATGTTCTTACAATTTGATCTATCAAAAAATGTATTGGTCAGCTTTATGGAATGATGGGTTCTTCCTCCTTGGAGGTCTTCATATAGAGGGTAGTTTTTACATTTATCTCTACTGAATTTCTTATTTCTTGCAAAAACTTGTAAGGTATCTAATAATAATAAAAGGGATTCATTTTGTGTAGGTGCTGGACTAGGTATCCATTAAGAACCCTTCCAACCCTCATATTATTTTCTTCTTTAATACAAATTTGCATATATCAAGTACCAAATAAAGTGTAGAGTGAATATACTAAAAGTTGAGAAGAATAAATGAGGGTGCCATTCTGGGGCGACTGGGCAAAATTTATTGGTCTTTGACTTGAGCATAAACACCACCAAAACTTCTACTTTATTGGGAAATGATTGTATAAGCAAAGACCAAATATGAGAAGTTGAATCATTAAGGTTATATCTGTTACCAGAGAAATCACTTGAAGAATGAAAGGTCCAACCAACCATAAGCCATTAGAATTGTTGGTTTGACCTGGAATTGAATTCACTCTGGTTTTCTTCTTTTAAAACTATGAGTCAAATGTTCTTCTAGTATAAACTCAACCTTAGTCTCTGTATTTTAGTATCTCTTTCCCCTCTAGAAATTTTAAAATCAGTGAAGATACTTCAATGATAGATAATGCCTATGAAAAGAGGATTTCTTACACTTTGTTCTGAAAGACAGAACTTCATAAACATAAGTCCTGTGAAATAGTAAGAAACACGCTGGATTTGGAGACAAGGGACATGGGTTCTAATTCTGGATCTGCAACTGAATGCTTATGACCCAAAATGGATGCAGAAGATGATGAACATTTTTTGACATAGCCAACATGGGAATTGTTTTTGCTGGTTTATTATTTTTAGGAAGATTCTTTCAGTTGATTTGAACTTCCTTCCAATGGCACCCTTTACCCCAGTTGAGCAAAAAAATAAACAAAAGAAAGTCCTTATTACATAGCTGGATAGTGTGAAGATTAAATTTAACTCTCCCCAATTGTGAAAATGAAATTAACTAACTCTACCCTGATTGTGAAAATGAAATTAATCAACTCTCCCTTGATTGTAAAGATTTAAATTGTAACCCAGGCCCATTTTTAGATTTTAATCCCCAAAAGTGTAAACACTCTACCTAAAAGTTGAAATAGAATAAGTAAACTGACTGGAAACTACTACTTGGTTGAAATAGAGAATGTAAACTGAGGGGAAACTATTATTTCTTGCAATGACTGCTGTTCTCTGGCTTTTGACTAGAGAGAGAGCTGCTAATGGGACCTGTTTATTGGTAATGGAGGTAGGAACAAGAAATGCTGAGGGATGTTACCACACAGGGATGCTGCCACCCAGGGATATTGGTATACAGAGGACACTGCTCTAGATAGATACTGGAGGATACTCTGGGGTCTGACTACTGATCCCTCCTGATGGCTGATGGATTAATCTATTTCTTTCTAATCTCCTCCCCCCTTCACTCCCTCCCTTTTCCAACCCTCTCCACCCAGTTCTTCTTAAAGCCTTTGGCTCCTTCCCTCCCCACTTGAGTAAACTATAAAGATATTCTTTTCCTTTCCTTTTTCAAGTCAAGGGGTTTATTGGGATAACAGGATGGGAAACTGAGGTAAGAGGGATGAGGATTTCCCTAAACTATGGGAAAAATTTTAGGAAGGTTTGAGGAAGTATTACAGTCACAAACTGTGACTCTAAGACAGTTAGGGAGATGGAGGACAACTGTTTGAATCTTCTTTCTTCTTCACCAAGAAAAGTCTCTTTTTCAGCCTGGCTGGTCTCTTTTCTCAGTTTCAACTCCAGAGAAAAACAAAGTTCAAAGAGCCCAAGTTTCTCCTGGCCAGCTCAACTCTCAAATAGACCACCAACTCAAAAGCCAAGTTTCTCCTTCTTGTCAATTTCAACTGTCCAAAGTCAGAAAACCTCAAGAAACCAAGTCAGCCCCACTAGAGTCTTTCAGCCAGTTCAAACCTCCCAGGAAAGAGAGTGATTTACAGTCCCCTCCTCCTGTCAGCTCAAACTGCCAATTCTGGGAACATTCCATTTGGAACCCTGGTTCTTGCATCTTGGTTTACAAGTCCTCTCCATGCCTCTACTACAAAGTTGAGTATGAAGGTCTGCCCATTTTAGATTTAATCACCAAAGGTACAAACACCCCATTCACACTTGAGTAGGGGAGGTTTGTGACCCACAAGTACAATAGTGGGTGACAAATCAGAATCAACTGATTGCCTTCTGGGCATTCCTAGAGCAGAGCATCAACTATGATTGGTAGACGTAGAATTAAGGGAAAGTACAGGAAGTGACACAAGAGAAAATGTCTTTAAAAGGGAGTGACAACTTCCTGAAGGAGTTCAATTCTTCATGCTTTCAAGTTGAGGTTGGTGAAGAGGGACAGAATGATCTGCTGACTGAACCTGAGAACCTGTTCCTTTAGACTGACACATGATGAATGAAAAGCTGACTCTTAACTGCTGGATATTCAGAAGAGACTAAACTCAGGAGAGACCTATCCTTTTTAGAAAGATTCCCTACATCCCCAGGGCCTCGGCTACAAGGGCTGAGGCCCCTCTGGTTAAGAACTAACTCTCCCTGCCAAGGGGCTGGAAGTAAATTACTTAGTGTTTAGGCTAGATATCTTACCTTATCCTCTTTCTGATTTTTTACTTCACTCTTTCTACATTTTGTAAACAAATTGTAAAAAAAATCTCTTTGGAATTAAATTCTTGGTGACCACACTCTTAAATAATCAAGTCCAACCCTTTTAAAAATTAACCCCATGAGGGCAGCTGGGTAGCTCAGTGGATTGAGAACCAGGCCTAGAGACGGGAGGTCCTAGGTTCAAATCCGGCCTCAGCCACTTCCTAGCTGTGTGACCCAGGGCAAGTCACTTGACCCCCATTGACTAGCCCTTACCACTCTTCTGCCTTGGAGCCAATACACAGTATTGACTCCAAGACGGAAGGTAAGGGTTTAAAAAAAAAATTAACCCCATATTCCCCTTACAATAGTCTGGTAAAAATAAGTTCTTGTATTGGCCATATATTAAAAAATTGTGTCTCTTTCTGCACTTTAGATCCATCACCTCTCTGTAAGGATATGAATGGCAAATTGTTTAGATTTGTGGCTTATTATTGCATTGATCAGAGTAGTCCCAAATACTCAAATTTGCTGAATTCAAAGTTATAATTATGTAAAATATGGTCATTGGTTTTAGTTCAGTGGGAATATGCAGTGCTAATTTAAATAATGTAATCACTTTAAGGGATTTATTATTTGTACTAATCAGTACCTAGCACATTTTCAGATTGCCCCTACTCTATGATAGCAAAGTAAAATAATTAAGTAAAACTAACAATAATAAACACACCTGAAAGTACTGACAACACTCCATATCTGTAGCACCCTGCAACTCTCGATTTTTAAGTGTTTTTTAAAAATTAACAAATATATTTTCTCTCCTGTCCACCTTGACTCATTGAAGAAAAACAAATGTCCAATAACAAATATGCATAGTCAAGCAAAAGAAATCCCCTCATTGGTTGTATACATTTTTTAATTAACTAATTAAACATTTTAAAACATCTATCTTGCAAATGATCAAAAAGGGAGGAGGGACAGTAACATCACAAGAGATCTAATAAATGGGCAGCCCAGGGACTGTAAGGATAACTTCAGAATATTAGAAAACCTTTTGTTTGTTTGTTTGTTGTTATTTATTTATTTATTTCCATGTTGTTCATTTTTGTGAGTAATTTTATAAAACCAAAACCCCAGAATATGAACCCAAATAAAAAACTAAAAAAATAATAAAAACATCAATCTATCTATATGTATGGATAAACAGGTGTGTGTGACAATCAGTACCCTAAATTCATTGCCTTTCTTTCAGGAAGAAGATAGAGTATTTAATGATCATTGGACCATTGCAATCATGGATAGTCATTGTATTAATCATATAGCTCTTATACCTTTCAAATTGTCTGTCTTCACAGGGGTTGTTATTGTTGTATAAATTATTTTTCTGGTTCTCTTCATTTTGTTCTCAGTTTATTAATCTTCAAAATTATTCATTTTCATAATATTAATGTATGAATTATTCTGGTTCTGCTTACTTCCCTATGTATCAGTTCATTCAAGTCCTTTTGTGTCTCTTTGAAATAATGTTTCCTCATGTTTTATAGGTTAATCATGTCCTAAAACATTCATATGACACACTTTATTGAGCCATCCCTCAATAGATGAACATCCATTTAGTTTCCAGTTTTTTGTCACCTTAAAAAGAGCTGCTATAAATATTCTTGTACATTTGGACCCTTTGCTGTTTCTTTGGTCTCTTTTGGGTATAGACATACAGATGGAATAGCTGGGTCAAGTGGCATTGTTTAATAACTTTGTGTATAATTCCAAATTGTTTTCCAGACTGATTGAAAGCATTTATAGTTTTGCCAAGAGTGTGTCCATTTTCCTACTTTCTATCCAACACTAATCATTTTCCTACATTGTCATCTTTGCCAATTTAACAGATGTGAAGTGGAATCTCAAGAGTTGCTTTAATTCACATTTCTCTAGTTAGTAGTGATTTGGAATACTTTTTTCATATGCCTATAGAAAGCCTAGGTTTCTTGTCTTAATAATTGCCTTTTTATTTTCTATGACCATTTACCATTTGGTTCATCATAGCTATCATTCTTATAAATTTGAATCAGTTTCTTATATTTTTAAAAATTAGACTTTTTAGGAGAAACTTGTGGCAAAGATTTTTTTTCCAGTTAATTGTTAACCTCTTAATCATAGTTTTGTTGGATTATTTTGGGCAAATTTCAAGTTTTAAGTTTTATGTAATCAAAAAATCCATTTTATCTTTGGTAAGCATCTTGGTCTTTTATTTCATCATGAACTTTTCCTTCTAGCAATAAATCTGATAGGCATCTCCTCCCCAATTTTCTAATTTGTTTGCGATGTGATCTTTTATATAGAGAAAACATTTGGAACTTATCTGGGTATAAGGTGTGAGGTATTAGCAAAACTCTATTCTCTTCCATACTGTTGTCCAATTTTCTCAACAGTAATCCTTCCAAGTAGCTGGGGCCTTTGTGTTTATCAAAAATTAGGCTACTACAAAATTTGTTTCTATATGTTGTGTAGCTTATTTTCTCTACTTTTTCCCAGTACCAACTTGTCTTGAGAAACTGCTTTTCAGTATAATTTGTGATCAGAGACTGGTAAGCCTTCCCCCACCCTCGATTTCTCTTAAGATTCTTGGCCTTTTTCCCACCCAGATGGATCTTACTATTTTTTTTTCTAGATCTAAAAAGTAATCATTTGGTAGTTTGGTTGGAATGCAATTGAATATGTAAGTTAATTTAGATAGTATTGTTATTTTTAACATATTAACTCATCCTACCCATGAATAATTAATATTTTTCCAATGATTTGAATCTATATTTTTGCAGTGATCCCTAGTTGTATTTATATATTTCTTGATATTTTGATAGGTAGATTCCCAAATATTCTCTACCTTCTATAGTTATTTTAAATAAAATTTCCTTTTCTCTTTCTGATAGGAGTTGCTAGTCTTATATAGAAATGCTAGTGGTTTAAGTAGATTTATTTATTATACTACAAGTTTTTTTATTAATGTTTATTATAATTAATTTATAGTTCACTCAATTTCTTTAGGTATGCCATCATATTATCTGCAGAAATTGATCATTTTGAATCTTATTTGAACCTGTATTTATACTCTCCTTATCTTATAGGTGTAAGCAACATTTCTAATACCATGTCAAGTAGAAATGGTGACAATGGACATCCTTGTTTAATATTTGATTGTTGTGGAAGGGATTCAAGTTTGTTTCCATTACATATATTGGTAGTATTTAGTATTAGATATATACTATTGATCATCTTGAGAAAATATCCATTTATTTTTTCTATGTTTTCTAGTGTTTTTTCATACAAATGAGTTTTATATTTTGTCAATAGCCTTTTCTAAGTCTATTGATATAGTTATGTGATTTTTGTTGACTTTGTAACTAACACAGTTAACTTGGTTTATAGTTTTCCTAATATTAAGTCAATTTAAATAAAGTGAGTGAATAGTTACCAGAGTCAGCTAGGTGGTGAAATAGATAGAATGCTGGACTGAGAGTCAGAAAGATCTGAATTCAAATGCACTGTCAAGCACTTGTTAGCTGTGAAATCTTGGTGAAGACACTTAACCTCTGTTTGCCTCCATTTCCTAAACTGTAAAATGGGTATGATAATAACATCTACCTCCCAGGGTTGTTGTGAGGATCATTTCTATAAATGCTAGTGATGATTATTAAAAACAAAAGACTCAAATGGACAGAATAAGAAATAGAGAATTAAAATAATCTAACTTTAATGGAAGAAACTGAACAAGTTATCAATGCACTTCCAAGGAAAAATCTCTAGAACCAAATGGATGCACAACTGAATTTATTGCTTACTGAAAGAACAGTAAATTCTAATATAAACTGTCTGCAATTTTGTGCAACTCTAGCTCATTTCAATTTAATTCACATGCCAGTCAAGACATTATCTTATGATGTCATTGGTCCTCTGAAAATGAAGGATGACTAATGTAAGGGCACAAATTCAGAGTCCCCAAATTGAAGTCCAAAATTCTTGATGGTACAGTAAACTGTTTACAAATATTTCAAAAGAAAGAATCCTAATAAATTCCTTCTATGACATATAAATTATCTTGATACATAAACCAGGGAGAGTTAGAATTTTAAAAAGAAATGAAAATTTCAGAAAAAAAATACCTAATGAACAGAGAGGCAAAAATTCTAAATAAAATAGTAAAGAGGTTAAAATAAAATATCATAAAGATTACCAGAAAATGGCTGAATATTAGCAAAATGATCATCTTAATTAGCTATATTCAAAACAAAAAGTTTAAAATAGTATCACATAAATAGATTTTTCCATAATTCTTTTTAATAATTATATAAATTGTTTTTCTAGTTCTGTTCACTTTGATCTGCATCAGTTTATAAAGGTCTTTCCATTTTCCTCAAAAATTGTCCATTTCATCATTTGTTAGGACACAATAATATTTCATTAGCCTTTCCCTAATAGAATAGCCCCTTAATTTCCAATGTTGGTTTTCACAGAAAACCTGTTATAAATATTTGTAAACATATAGGTCCTTCTCCTCTTTCTTTGATCTCTTTGGGATATAAGCTTATTGGTGGTATAGCAAGGTAAAAGGATATGCACAGTATATTAACATTCTGCTTTATTTTTTTATTTTATTAATTCATTAATTTATAATAAATATAAATAATTTATTTATAATAAATGGATTTATTAATTTATTAAAATTAACAAATTGCTTTCCATAATGGCTAAAACAATTTACAATTTCATCAACAGTGTCCTTATGGAACTGTGGGAAACTATGTACCCTTCAGCATTTGCCCTTTTCCTATTTTTTCACCTTTTCTAGTTTGATAAGTATAAGGCAGGCCTTCCAAGTTGCTTTAATTTGAATTTTTCTAACTATAAGTGATTTAGAACATTTTTATATGTTGGTAATATACTTTTTTCTTTTTTCTTTGCAACAATGTGGTAATGTTTTGATTGACTACATATATTTGTTGTAAAGGTTTTGTTTTTCTTTATTTTTCTATTTAGGGAGGGAAGGGATAATGGGTTATAAATAGAATATGCAAAGAGATGAGAAAAAGAAATAAAAGAGAAAGGAAAGGAGAGTCATTGAAGCATTTAATAAAAGTGTAAATGAAGACAAAAGAAAGCTTAGAAGGAAACACAGACAAGCAAGATAGCTTTGAAAGTTACATATAGAATGTATTATATGCTCAAAAAGAAAAGCAAACTATACATAATAGAAACTCTATTTAATATAAAATATTCTTTTTCTGTTCTACTTTATATGTGGAAATATTCCTCTTATTTGGTGTTTGTTATGTTCGGAAGTTTTTTAATTGTAACTTACTACCTGGATAACTTTAGACAAGTCTCAACTTCTCTGAACTCCATATTGTTCAACTATAAAATGAGAAGAAAGAACTAGGTGATCTTTGAAGTCCTTCTAGCTCAAAGTTTATGATCCTTTTAGTTTTAAATTTTTTCCCTTAATGGTAATCCACATGTTGGAAGGCACAATAAATTTGTACCTACACAGTGACACAATGAAATGGTTATTTTGTGCTTAGAACAGAAGATGATACTTCATATATCAGTAGCAGAATATATCAAGTCAAGTGTTCTGGACAATTTACCTCTACTGAAGCATTTTAAGAATGAATTATCTTTGATGGTTGCCATATAATTGTGCAGATTAATATTAAGCTTGCAGTCCACCAAATCCCCAGACCTTTTTCACACAAATTTGTGTTGTCTAGCCACAACTGCTCACCATGGAAGAAAGTTATGAAACTTTGTCTCATAGTTACAAATATTCCAGAAAGATATTTGTTATTCAAATAATTCCAAGTATCTCTACTTAGTGAAAGGGACAAAGACCTACTCTGCTTATGAGTATCTCTTTCATGCAAGTCATTTCCATTTGCAATTTATGTTATTCCCATAATTCCCAAATATAAAGACAAATTTCTGTTATCAAGATTAATCAATCCTATCAAGTTTAGATGATAGTTTTGGTTGGTCAAACAGAACAAAAGTAACACTCTGAGAATATTTCCCTTAAATCATCCAATCCCTCAGTAACCGCTATCTCTAAGGATTTCTCTTTTAACCTGGTCAAAGGTAAACTCAAGAGATACATCTATAAGTCTAATTAATCAAATACATTCTTCTTCATACTCTGATGATTAATCTGTCTAGTTTCAGGGAAGAATCCTTTCTGGGCTTAGTAGATCTCTTTAGACTAAAACTCAATAAGTATAACTGAAAGGAAATTTAATAACAAAAATTTACATCAATAAGAATGAAGTAAAAAGATTTCAGTAAATTATTTCACAATTGATAGTTTTGAAAAAAATTGATTCCCTCATTCAGACTACATCAAGAACTTTTAGAAAATATTATTTCTTATCAATAAAAAAGTAAACAAGGTGGTTCTTAGTGTGTTTCCACATAAATCATTTTGAATCCTTGTCCTGATGATTCCTAATTGTGATCATTGGCAAATCACTTATCTCTTCTGAAGTCAATGTCTTCATTTGTAAAATGGGGATAATAATTGTTGTACTCTCTTTATAGGATGATAATGAGGATCAAATGAGGTAATATGTATAAAGTGCTTTGCAAACATTGAAGGATAATATAAAAGTTATCTATCATTATCATTACCATATTGATCCAAACATGGACTGGCTCAAAGATAAACTTTAAATGAGAATAAATGAGAACTCTTTTAAGGGAAAAAAAATACGCAAGCATTGAAAAATAACTGATTATAAGCCATGATCAGGTTACACAAGCCAGATTTGGAGGGGAAAGTGCTTCCTTTATTTAAAACAATAATAGCCATTGTTCTCTGTTTCTTTTGTCCTCATACAACTACAGACCAGACTAGTCACAATCTCAGAATTCTCTTATGCCTCCCACAAAGACTTGCCTGCTATATTGAACTAGCTAGAATTTGGGGCTCATATTGTTCCTTTAAGGTCAGGACCTTCTTATAAAAAGATGATCCACCAAAATGTGTGCTGAGGGCAGTAAATTGTCATTTAGCTCATTGTTTCTAGCTTGTTACTATTTTCCTGATCTTCCTGTTGTCCTATTTCCTATCTAAGCCTTTCTGTTCTGACTAATAGAATCATTGTATTTAGGTCTGAAAGTTATCTTAGAGATCATGAAATTCAATCCCTTTATTTTAAGATGAGAAAATGGAGGCTTAATATATTAGGATGGATTAGTAAAATCCTAAAAGTGACTGGTAGATTGACCTTCAGTTACAGAATATCTGAAGAGCTCATATGTAAATTACTGGGATTTCCCCTCCCCCATTCAAAGAATATTTAGGACATCTATATATGCAAATACGCTACTGTACCATGCAATTTAAGAAAGTTTCTGCTCTGTCTGGTGTAACCACAAAGGCAAATCCATCTGGGGGATTCCCCCTCCGTTGTGGAATAAGAAATAAATGTATATCATTAGGTCTGTAAGGGTGTAATTTAAATCCCCTTTCAGGCTTTGGCTGATCATATCTGCATATGAAAAGCCAGGAATGTAGTTAGGCAGGTAGAAGAGAAAATGACCTTATCCTGTGGGCTTACCTTTGTCTCTGCACCTGTTACTGTAGCTACTGATATACAATGGTGAATAGAAGAGATCTGGGGTTAGAGTTGTGAGCCTCATACCCCAAGAACTGTTTGGTAGTTATTAGGAAGATAATCACGATCTGGCTTATTGCCTAATCTTTAGAGTCTAAAATATGTCATGTTTATTATGACCCAGAGTAACATCATCCTCAGAGGACCCAAGCTCAACAACCTAAACTAAACTAAACAGACTAAACAAGAAATTTAGTCAAATGAAATCGAGATTTGAGCATTAGCTACTTGGTTAAAATTGTCTTTGTTCTTTATTCTAAAGAAATAGGAACAGGGTGCTGAGAATCTCTTTTCTGGTCATGGAAGGTCTCCTAGCCAAGCATATTGGAAATAAGGCAGTTCACCCCATATGGGGAAAAAAAACATACAAGAAGTTTTTTTCCCCATATGAAAGAGTTTGGGGCTTTTTCTAAAGCAGGTGAAGCAAGAAAAAACCTATGGGCTTTAAGCTTAAGGAGCATGGCAATGTCTGTTCTCTCTCCCTACCTCTCCTTCTCCCTCTCCTTCTCCCCCCCCCTCTCTTTCTTTCTTTCTTTCTCTCTCTCTGTCTCTCTTTCTTTCTTTCTCTGTCTCTGTCTCTCTCTCTGTCTCTCTCTCTCTGTCTCTGTCTCTGTCTCTCTCTTTCTCTCTCTGTCTCTCTCTCTCAATGATATATTTTATCTTACCAATTACATGTAATTACAACTGTTCTTCTCTTGGGGAAGAGATAGTGAAGAATTTCAGCTGAGCTGGTAGCTGGAGGCAGGGAGTGGCATGCAGTCCCATCTTAGCATCTGGCAGTTATCACATCCAGCTGAATAGCATTAAAAGGAGCAGCATCTAGCCCAGCAACATAGATCAGAGACTATAAGAACAGTGCTGAGCAGGCCTGGCAAAAGAACATAATGACAACATCACCGCTGAAAGCCTTTAGTGGCCTTGAAGTCTCTGAGGGGCAAGTGGCCCTTTCACACATGCACCCTGGCCACATGTGCTCCCTGTATATATATATATATATTTTTTTTCACACGTGCAACTGGGCCACACATGCTCTTTGTACATTTGCCATTCCGTGTGTGTTCCCCACTTATATTCATTCTTCCCACTGCTTTCTGTATTTGTGGGAGATTATATCTCAAGTTTATGAAGGAAATGTTATATCACTGCTTTTTTTTTTTTTTACTATACCATTTCATTAAATGCCCTTGCCTAGAGCTAATAACATCTTTTGGCTGATGACTATAGGAAATACATCAGTGGGGGCTCATGAGCTATTTGTGTTTGCTTGTTTGTTTTTTGAGGGGATGGAATATAGATATACAGACCAACTTCAACATGAGTAAATGATCTCTAGGGGATCCATTCTACAAGTTGAGAGGTAATACCAGGGACTTTTAAGTGATATATATTTGTCTTTCCCTTGCTAGTTGATATATTCCTAAATTATTCGTGAAATCCTGTCCTATATAGGATAAGGAGTTTCATCAAAGCCAGGCAGCTTTTGGCTACCTGCTAAGGGACAATACCTTAAGCAAGGTCATGACCCATCAAAAGGTAGAAAACCTTTAAAGTGAAGATCAAGAAGCAGGAAAATGGGATAACACTATCTTCTACCAATTAAAATGCTGAGAAACCCAGAACAGAGACAGAGGAACTGGTAATGGAGCTAGCCCCAAGAAGAAAGTACAAAAGGATGGTGAGAAATAGCTAGATGCTTTGCTTTGCATTGGGTATGAGTGCACTGTCCAGAAAGATGTGCTCCCTGAGAAATCTGAATAAGTGCCCAGAGAGGCTTATTGCCAAAGGCAAACAAACATGTCTCACGCTTACAAAGAACAGCTAAGGAATATCATTTTTGCAGATATCACTAAATAAAATGCAAATGGCATAGTGGACAGCGCAGATAGGAGATTGGACTTAGAATCAGGAATACCTGAGTTCAGACCCCATGCCTCATTTTCCTCCTCTATAAAATGAGAATCTTGGACTCAGTGGCCTCATTCTTCCCTTCTAATCCTTTTTTCCTAAAAGTAAGCTAACAAAATATGTGTGTGTGGCATTATTTCCAGTCCAAATGAAGGCCATTGTTGGGGGGTTTGGCATCATTCTTGCCTATCACCCAGTCACTATGAATTAGACTCTTGCTTCCAAAAAAACAAAATCTAAGAAGGCAAAGCAATATGTCCATTGTCACTCAGGTCAAAATTAGCAGGAGAGCCAAGATTTGAAACCTGAATTTTGGATTCCAAATCTCTTGTTCTTTCCCCCAACACAAACTGTTCTAGCTCACACTTTCCTGCTCCTTCTTTGGCTGTTGTCTTTGATTTAGCTCTTCAACTCTCAAAAACTCAAGTCCATACAACTGCTGTGTTGCTTTGGTTCTCGTATCTAATATTCTTCTTCCTGCTATTGATGATGAGAAAGGGGAGGGGAGGGAAAGAACATGAATCTTGTAACCATGGAAAAATATTCTAAATTAATTAATTAAATAAGTAAACTTAAAATTTTAAAAAAGAAACATATTCCATATTGGTACCACTGGTGGCCAAGAAAGAAAACAGGAATAGAATGGAATATTTCTTGTCATAATCAAGAGAAAAAATATGTCCATAGTATTTTAAGACTTATTTTGTAATAGACAAAATACTAAAGCTGCTAAAAATCTGAGCAAAGAGGCATTAAAGTGACATGCAGCTAGAACAGTCTGGGCTAACTGTTTTAGGGGCTCAGCCTCAATAGAATATATGTTTAATTTTTGGTAAGTATGAGGCTAGCTCTTAGAAAAACTGTGAAGTCTATTTTTAGCTTCTAATCCCTATTCCCCCCTTAAACTCTAGTCAGAAGCCCTACCCTCTTTTAGCAACTATCTTAGAACATTCGAATATTAGAACTGGAAAAAAAATCTTTGGGGATATAAATCCAAATTTGTCATTTTGCAGATGAGGAAACTGGGACTCATAGAGTTTAAGTAATATACACAAGGTCTGAGCTAGTATGAATAAATCTTCACTCAAGTGTTAGTTGACTGGCCTAAGATATCATTGCCTTTTAATTGGGTTCAGACTTCAAGACCCAAAAGAAGTCTAATAATAGGTCAGGTACCTTGGATCAAAGGATCATAGATTGAATTTGAAAGATACAATAAAAGGCCATCTAGTCCAGTCCCCTTATTTTATAGATGAAGAAACTGAGGCCCAAAGATAGTAAGTGTCTTGCCTAAGTCATGCAATGAAAGAGCTGGGATTTGAACTGGATTTGGGCTTCTGGTTCCATATCTAACCTTTTTTTTTTTTTGATGTTTCATGATACTATAGGGAACATGGGAAGTGATACTTCCATAGTAATCTACCATGTGCAGACCATATTCAGAATATTGTGTTCAGTTCTGGGTGTCACATTTTTAAAAATTAATTGTTTTCAATTATCAAACATTTATATATTTTTCTTCTCAACTCCCCCAGTCCTATCCCAAAAGAAAAAAAGTAAGTCTTTGATACAAATATGTGGAGTCAAAATAAATACCCACAATTGACCATGTCCAAAAATGTATGCCATATTGTTCATATGGAAGCCATCATTTCACTGGCAAGTTGTGGGGTTCCAAAACCATGGTTGGTCATGGAGTTGATCATGGTTCTTAAGTCTTTCAAAGTTGTTTGTTTTGTTTTGTTTTGTTTACAATGTTGTTATTATTGTTTAAATTATTCTCTTGGTTTTGCTTTCCAGTTTTGGAGAAACCTAGAAATATGTGCACGACCTGGGTGTCACATTTCAGAAACAAAATCATCAAGTAGGAGCATATCCAGAGAAGGGCAATTAAGGTTGTTAAAGGAATAAAAGGTCAAGTCATGAGAGTGTCTGTTGAAGTAACTGAGGCTTTTTAACCTGAAAAAGGAATGGCTTGAATGAATAAATGTCTTCAAGTATCTGAAGGTCTGTCATGCAGACGAGGGATTAGATATGTTTAGAGAACAAAAAGAGAAAAATGGATAGAAGTTGCAGAAAGGATGGTTTCGTTTCTATATAAGGAAAAAATTCCTAACAATAAGATATGCTGTCCAAAAGTAGAATGGACTGTTCCCAGGAATAGAATTCTCTCTCCATCACTGAAAATCTTTATGCAGAGGCCAGGATGCTGAGACTTCTTGTTGAGGTATGGGATCATCTAGAGAACCTCTAAGGTCCCTTCAGATTGATATCTTCTGCCTCTGGGACAAGCTGGTGGGTAAGACATTTTTGAATGAGGTGGGGAGGGCCTTCCTGAGGTCTCTAAAATAATACTATAAAGGGTCCCACCCAGTCTACTCAGGCATAAGGACAGCTCTGACTTGGAGCAGCATATGGGAACTGGTGTAACCAAAGGAAACCTTTCATCTTCCCTTTCCTCTTTGCCTTTGGTGTGGGAGAACATACTGCTGGCAGACTTTGGGGTTCTCTTTAGCTGAGTGGTGCAAGAACTTTGAGAGAATCATTTTACAGGAAAGAAGTGTCTAAATACAGGCACCATCCTGCTTATTTTCATTTTGGGGGTCTTATGTTTCATCCTTCCCTCTTTCTTTCCTATCTACATGGTGGATAGAGTGCTGAAGCTGGAATCAAAGAAGAACTGGGTTTAGCTCTTACTTCTAATACATCCGTCAAAAGTCTTGTCTCCAGAGGCATTAATGTTCTTGGCAGCTGTGGTTCATGGGTTAGAAACAGTGAGCCTCTGGGGGCAGGAAGATCTGAGTTCAAATCTAGCCAGAGACTTCATAGCCTCATAAACTTGAGCAAGTCACTTAACCTCTGTATGCCAAGTAGTTAGAGAGCTAGGTCTGGAATTAAGATCAGCCCGAGTTCAAATACAGCCTCATTTTCTAGCTGTGTGATCCTGAGAAAGTCACTTAACTTCTGATTATCTGACAAAAAGGATCCATTAGAGAAGAAAATGGCAAGTCACTCCAGTATCCTTGCTAGGAAAACTCCATGGATAGATAGAGTCTGTTGGATTACAAAGAATTGGACATAACTAAAGAACTGAACAACAGAGACAGGTTGGGGTTGGGGTTGGGGAAAGGAGAGGGAGAAAGAGAGGGAGACAGAAGGTGATCTCTCAAGTCCCCTCCCTCTAACATTCATTCTGTGATCTGGAACAGAGTCCCTGGTATCACTCAGTAGCAGTTTTCCAATTGAGAGAGAAACATGAGGGCAGCTTCCTGCCTCATCTCCCCAGAAGTGTTTATTTAAAAGTTGCAGGAATGGCTCTCATCACGGGAGCACATATGCCTGTGTGCGTAGGATGAAGGTTTGTGTTCCCCTCTCTTCAGGGTAACAGATGTGGCCTGGCAGTAGCCCTTTTCCAATCAGTGAGGAGCCAAAGGTAACAAGGCAATGAGAATCCTGGGTCTTTCCTGACAGCACCAAAGGGAGAAGCTGATACCATGACAAGGTGGGGAGGTGATGCTGAACAGCTGGAAAGGAGTTGCGGGGAAGAGATCATCGTGTCTCCTGTGTAATGAGAAGGGAGGGGGCTCTTTACCAGGCACTTTGTGTAAACCAGACATGAAAGTATACTTCTGAGTCCTGGAAATTCCTTTACTAGTACCCGCCTCCTGCCCCCCAAATTACTAAAGGAGGGGCTCACTCATTTGAATTAGCTCCTCTAAAGTTTCTTAGAACGGGAGTATCAATAGTCTGGGTTTTGTTTGCTTGCTTGTTTGGTAATCACATAAAACATTAATAGGGAAGGAGACCCAAAGTACAGGCTTGACCAAAAAGCCCAACATTGCCACCTCGTGGAATGAACAAATGTTCCAAGCTCTAACTCGTAAACTACACTGATTGCTGTTCAGTCTTGTTCGACTTTATTCTCCATTTCAGGTTTTCCTGGAAAAGATGCTGGAGTCATTGGCCATTTCCTTCTCCTGCTCATTTGACAGATGAGGAAACTGAGGCAAACAAGGTGTGGTGACTTGCCCAGGGTCACAGAACTTTTAAGTATCTAAGGTTAGATCTGAACTCAGCTTCTTCCTGATTCCAGGTTCGGCATTCTTATCTACTGTGCCACCTAGCTGCCCCAGTCTACATGGGACTTCAGATAAAACTGCCAAGTAGATGAAGTGGTAATCCCACCTCCCTTTCTTCATGGATCTTCTACGTCCTAGACAGCCAGCTCTCTGCCTAATGCAGCGCGTTCCCAACACCCTTGTGATGTTCCAGACCTTTACCTGTTGCCAGACTGAGTTGTCTCTCCACCTTTCTTCCTGGACAGCTGAAAATTTGGGTTAGCCTGAGAATTTGCTGTGTGTGTGCATGCGTGCATCCCTACGTGGCTCTTTGTGAGGCAGCATGATAGATTAGGCAGAAAGAGGACCTTGGAGTCAGAAACCCTGGCTTCTGCCGCATGCTCCCAGGGCAAGCCTTCAGGACAAGGCATGCCATGTCTTGGTGCCCTAGCCCACTCTCTCAGACACGGCTGAATTGCAGGGATGATTCAGATATACATGGGCAGCTCAAGTTCCTTACCAAGAGTTCTCTATTTCAATGAAGTCACAAAACTGCCCTGGAGTTAGGACCTGACTTCAGATCCAGTCTCAGACACTTACTAGTATGTGACCGCAAGCGAGTCATTCAACTGTTTGCCTCAGTTTCCTCATCTGTAAAATAACCTGGAGAAGGAAATGGCAAACCACCCCAGCATCTTTGCCAAGAAAACTCCAAATGGGGTCAAGAAAAGTCGGAGGTAACAAATGGATGAACTTGATCATGTCCACAGGGAGCAGAGAGAATTGAGGGAGGGGAATGACCTGCTGGACAGTACCCAGATTCCCAAGTTCCAGTTTTTAGCCTCACTTTTCATCTGTGGGACAGTTTGGAGGAAAGAGAAGATGAAAATGAACAGGATGAAGATGCCACAGAAATAGTATCTTTTGCTGAGCTGTGTGGAGACACAGGGATTTGGGGGAAATGGAGGGAACATTAGAGACACGCTCTTCCCTCTGTCTCCCTGCAGCCCCCAGGTCTGGGTTGTTTGGTTGCTGATGAGGATGCCGGAAAGTGGGAGCTCAGAGACTGAACAAAGACTACTGGGAGCTAACTGGGGAAGACAGATGCCCAGGCTTGGTCCCTCTCTCTTCTCCCCTTCAGGCTGCTGGACCAAAAGCAGCCAGTGCTCACCTTTTGGTTACCTTGAGTGGAACCCTTTCCATTCTGACTCGGAGCTGATTATTTAAAACAAAAGAAAAAGGGAAGAAAGAGAGAGGAGAGGAGCCCTCACTCAGGCAGAGCTCTGTCTCTATCTCATTTGCACACGCAAACTCACACTTCCATACTGCTTAGAAATACACATGTAGAGATGGTACTTATAGATACTTATCCATGTCAGTACACATATGTATACTTGAGACGTGATATACATGTAGACGCATGTAAATATACATGTCTGATACAAATATATATTACATGTGTTTTACATAGAATCCCTGTTCTAATCCGTATCCTGGCTCTTCTCAAAACATGTATTTGAGAGTTCATTTGGCATGTATCCCTATATATCTCTGTGTGTGTGTGTGTGTGTGTGTGTGTATTCATTAATGCATGTAGCACAGGTTCTTCAGTGATCCATACTGCCAATTAGGATGAAAGTCACCTGATTAAACCAATTCACCAGCAGAAGGCTCTGATGTAGCTGAGTGCTGGTCCAGGAGTCAGGAAAGCGCTCAGTTTGAATACCACTTCTGATACTAGTTTGAATGGCCCTAGCCCCGTCAGTTAATCCCTATGCATCTTAATTTGTTTATCTGTAAAATGGGGCTGATAATAAGGCTTAGCTTATGGGCTGTCTGAGGATCAAGCATGTATGGCAAGCCTTTGCAAACCAAGCACTGCATAAATGGATGCCATTATTATTATCATCGGAGGAATGTTTGATAGATCTCAATTGCAGGCTGACAACAGCGAATATCACCCCTCAAAAATCCCGTTAGTGTTCTTTTAGTTTCTTCTGCTCAAGGCTTATCTCCCCAGCTGAACTGTAATTTCAGTGAAGGCACCAACGTTTCTTTGCTTTATCTTTGGAGCCTAAAAGTAGTAAGTGGTCAACCAATATTTACTGGTGCTATTTAAGACGGAGCTTCTCTTCCTTCCCCTGGAAAATGAGAATAATTATATGTTCACCACCCATCTCAGAAGGCTATTGTGAGGATCGAAAATCATGATGCATTGATCATCACAGTTCGCGTCAATATTCATTTCAACCCAATGAATTTTTTCCAAGCAATCACTATGTACAAGGCACAATTCTAGGCTCCAGAGATACAAATGAAAGCAAAATTTCTTCTTATCCTCTAACATTCTTGCTAATGGTAGTGATTTATTATTGCTGCTGGTGGTGGTGATAACTCAAATGGATCTCTTAACTAGTGGAATGTGTAGATAATTTCTGGGCACAAGTGGGCTTTTCCACTAGGCTGTGTTTATATTAGAGCAAGGATAATCATAAGCATTATAATAGCTAACATTTATAGGACACTTTAAGGTATGCAAAGCACTTCATGAGGATTATCTCATTTTATCCTCACAACAAACCTGGGAGATAAGAACTATTATTACTGTCCTTTTTGGCCATTATTATTGCCATAGTTGAGAAAATGAGGCAGGCAGAAGTAAAATGACTTACCCAGAGTAATACAGCTAGTAAATGTCTTTGAATTAGTGACATGGCACCTTATTTCTCAAAAAATATTAACCCTTTCTAAATAATTCCCTATGATAATTATGATAATCAATGATGAATCATTCAGCTAGTATTATTTGAGCACTGTTGTGTACTCAAAATGGTACCAAGTGCTGTGAGGGACACAATAGAAATATAACACCTCTAACTCTAAATATAATATCTCTAACTTCATAAATTCTTTGGGGTGAAAATAGTAACTACTACAAAATTTTACTTTGTGATTAATGTTTAAAATGATTTACGTATTACCATTGTTAATATTATTATTATTTCCTCCTCATTTGATTTTGATGGAGTAAATAGGAATGTCCTATGACAGGTTGCCATCTGCCTATTATCCTTTTAGATTTCATGCTCTGGAGAGTTGCATAGGTGGATAACAACTGCTTTTTGTAGTTAAATAAAAGTACCAGGATGTTGGCTTAGCTTCTATAGGCTCACAACCACATCCTTGGTATAGTAACTCCAATAGCACAGAGGATGTTGTGATCCAGTTAGCACCCAGAACAGTGGGAGAGTAAGGGCATAGGGAGGAAATTTCAAGGTGAATGGGGGGGGGGAGAGACCATGGAAAGGACAAATGTTAATGAACTACACAAAAAGAGATATAAGAAAAGTCCTACCTCAGATGCTTTAAGAGGTAATAAAAAATTTGGAAATTTTGTTTGAAAAAGGAAAAAAAAAAGAAAAGTCCTACCATGGGGTGAAATCCAGTAATTCAAGTGTGAGGTAATAAAGGTATGGCAAAGAATGGTGGAAGTTGGAATTAAAGAGGAAGGAATAGATGAGAGAATATTATAGAGACAGAAACAAAAGAACTTGGCAGGTCAATTCAGGTGATCGTGACAGAGGACTAGACATGTTCTCTGATTCTCAAGCAACTCCAACCTCTCCAAAATTGATGTTATGCACAAATATTATGTACAAGTAGTGAAGCAATTTCAGTTCTCTTTACAGAGTAGGACACCAAGAATACAAAGGAGATAAAAATAAGTTGAACAAATAATAGAGAAAGCCACTCATCCTTAGCCAACTAAAGTGCCATTCTACCACTGCCTCCTCTGATTCAGGCAGTAGAGACACATAGGTTGACCCACACGCTTGCAATACTACTCAACTAAACCCTCTTCCTCCCCAATTCCACCTCTCGGTGTCCTGGAAATCCAAATGGTAGAAGACAATCAGACTACAAAAGCAGCATGCCATAACTCTTCTGCAACACTCTTGGTCAGAGAACTGGGACAGGACAGAATGACACCCCACTAAACTTGAGGGAAAGTACTTAGCTTCTAGCTGGAGCAAGTTCTGTCTCTCCCAGAAGTCATTTGGGGGCAGACATAGGTCTATGAAAAATTGGATTGTCCAGTGTGGAAGGCAACCAAGACAGCTTTAAATTACATTCTCAAGAGAAACCACTGTCAAAAAGGAGGAAGAAGGTGGAGGTGATGGAAGGGGGATGAAGTGATAAAGAGACATTGGAACTAAAAAAAAATTAGAAAAAGGGGGGAAATACTCAAAATCATTAATAACTAGGTAGAAAAGTAAATTAAAGCACTTTGAGATTCAGAATGGCAAAGATGAAAAAAAGAAAGAAAATGACAAGTGTTGGAGAAGTTTTGAGGAAAGTCACCAATGCCTTGTTGATGGAGCTATTAATTAATTCAGCCATTCTGGAAAACTATTTGCAACTATGTCTCAAAAGTTACGGAAGAATATGTGTCTTTTGCCCTGGTGATAACGGGCCAACTTCTCAGAGATCAAAGACAAAAAGAAAAAGGGCTCATATGTATGAAAACACAAATGCTAAAAAGTAGATCTTCTTGTGGTAACAAAGAACTTGAAACTAAGAGAGTGCTCAGGAACTGGAAAATGGCTGAACAAATTATGGCATATGGATATAATAGAATGCCATTGTGTTGTAACAAACAGTAAAAGGGATAGTTTCAGAGAAACCTGGGAAGACTTAAATGAACTGATTCAAGGTGAATGGAGCAGAACCAAGAGAACAATTCATATAATAACAACATTTTTTAAATGAACAACTTTGAAAGGCTTAAAAGTTCTAATCAAAGTAATGAGTAGCCACGATGCCAGTGGTCTGATGATGAAGTGATGATGAAGAATACTGCTACTCACATCTTGGAAAAGAGGAAAAAGTCTCAATACAAAGAATGAGAAATGGTCAATGTGAGAATTTACTTCATTTAAATATGCATATTTGTTACAAGAGGTTTTTTTTTTTAATCCCATTGGATACTTGTTAATTTTAAAAGGTGTTTTTTTTTTTTTTAAGAAAGTAACTTTCCAAAAAGGGATATGGAGACAAAGAGAAGGGGAAAAAAGGAAAAAGACTAAAATTTTGAAAGGACTTGGGAAGTAAATCCAAAGATCTTGAGCATAATCAGACAAAACCAACAAGGAAGATATTAATAACAGAAGAGAATATAGCCTCCAGATTAACTAAAAGAGTCCACATGCCTTTGAATAAAACTGCAAGAAAAAGGGAAATGAATTAAGACCTAATGAACCAGAGAACTCTATGGATTTCCAAGAAAATCTGGAAATAGAGCAGTATATTCCTTAATAGTTTAAAAAGAGAAATAAGGATAGTGAAAGCTTCATTTATGGGCTCCACAGAAGTAATTGGCAAAATAGAAAAAATTTACTTCATAATCACAAATCCTACCAAAGGAAGAAAATGGAGGATAATTTATTAAGAATGCAAATACACACAAGTGAATGACAATCTAAAAGAACAGAAGCAAAAAATAATAATGTTAAAAGAAAACATATTCTTCATATAAACAAAATATATTGATCTCAAAGACAAATGTGTAAAGATAACTAGAGGATGATAGTTTTCACAAAAGAATGCAAGTAAAAAAAAATCCCTGAACATCATAATATAAGAAATAATAGAAATAAATTTCTCAGTGTTTCTGAGCACAAAAAACAAAGTACCAGTCAGAAGAATTCATAGAATCCCCCTGTAGGAGAAAAAGTCCTATATTGTAACCTCTAAGACACATACTAATTATATTCGCTAACAAACAACAAATTCTGCAAGTGACCTGGAGAAAGACTTTCAAACATAAAGGAAAGGAAATTAAAATAACACAAGACTATTCTGCACCCACCAGAAACTATAGGAGGGAATGGGAAAATGTCTTCAGAAGAGCAAAGTAGCTCAAAATGCAATCTGTAGGGGACTGACCCTGCAAACCTGAACCTAACCATTAATTTTTTTTAGATGAAAGCTGAATAAAAGGAGGTATTTGAAATTTTCCTGGAAAGAAAATGAGGCCTGACTAAATTATTCACTTTTCAAATACCCTAGAAAATAACACAAAGTAAACAAATACATAGCAGTCAAGTATAACAACAGAAAAACAACAGACCATTAAGAGATTTCTTTCTACAGTACATAAGGAAACAAGGATGAAAGCAAAAATCAAATAGAAATGATGACAGCGAAACAAGCCAGAAACATTGTATACTAAATCTTAAAACCCTCCATCTGTAGGTGAATCAATATATTTTGTGGGACTAGATTAAAGAAAGAGAGGAAGCATAAGAGGGGGAATAGAAGGAAGAAGATGGAGAACAGGTCACATGCCCTATTCAAGTTAAAGGTTAACAATAAAGGGAAAATAATTCCAGAAGTCTCTAAGGATAAGGAGTCTAGTAGAGAATGAAAAAGGAAGTAAAGGGAAATATCAAAAAAGGGAGAAATAAAAAGGGAAATCTTGAGGGGTTTTTGGAGTGATACTAATGATATTCTTATGGGGAAGAGAAAACATTTTTAAAGGGAGAGGGGTAACTTTATGACATATAATCTACAGGGATTTGGTGCTTAAACCATTCATCCCACCAAAAAAAAAAAGAATTCCTGAGGGCAGCTGATACTCAGAAGAATGAGAAGGCATAGACCTAGGGAGGAGGTTTCAAGGCATATAAAGGAAAAATGATCATGGAGAAAGCAAAGGTCAATAATTAACTGCATAGGGGACAGCTAGGTTGTTCAGTGGATTGAAAGTCAGGCCAGATATGGGAGGACATGGGTTCAAAAATGGCCTCAGATACTTCCTAACCATGTGACCTTGGACAAGTCACTTAATCTCCATTGCCTAATCCTTATTACTCTTCTGCCTTGGAACCAATACACAATACTGATTCCAAGATGGAAGGTAAAAGTTTACAAATAATAATAATAAACTGCACAATCAGGATGCAGAAAAATTCCAATGTGGTAATAATTTCCTTTCTATCATCTATAGACACTGGTATTCCTGAGCATGAGGCACAACAGGAGAAAGGGGTAACAAGTCAAGATTTACCAGGCAACAACATAGAAAGTGTTTAGGAAAAACACTGGCAATAGGATAAGAGAAGGAAATTAAAGACTTAAAGATAGGTAGAGAGAAGATCACTATTTACTGATGATTCAATGTTTTCCTCAGGAAATGAATCAGTAAAGCACTAATTGAGATGAGTATTGCTTTAGCAAAATTGCAGCTACAAAATAATCTCTAAAAAATTTAGTAGCATTTCTAGTTAATAACAACAAAATCCAAGGGGTAGTAAAAGAAAGAGAAGTCCCATTCCAAATTATTTTGAATGCATAAAAAAAATCTGTAATTTAAAAATTGAACCCTAGAAGTTATCTTTGTTTCTCAGGTGAGGAAATCAAGTTCCAGAGAGTCTAGGCAAGTTTACTTTATTACATAGGTAATAAGAGGGCAGAAGAGAGATTTGAACCCAGGACCTCTCCCTTAAAATCCAGTATTCCTGCCTTGTTTGTTTTATCAGGATGCCTCGATTAGTGGAGGGTGTACTAAAAGGCTCCATTTCTAAAGCTCTGGATTTGAAAAAGCTGGTCATTTTGAGGTAAGGTTACCCCTTCCCTCTAAGGAAGAGCATGAAAATTCAGAAGACAAGATATCCATCTTTTCTTTAGGAATCCCCTATGCCAAAGTGGGAACACATTCCGAATACGCGTGGAAGAGGGAGACAGGTATCACAGATTCCAAAAGAGCGAGGTCCCTAACCAAAGCCTCAGCCTGTAGACTCAAGGTGCCCATGACCTCATTACCCAGGTAGCGGATCATTTTCCTCCTGTTTCACCCAGAGTAGCGGCTGATTAGGAGATAACTTCGTTATCCCATCCATCTGATGCCCACCCCCTTCTCCCCCTCGGCTGGAAAGTCCTACCAGCACATGCCGCTAACATTAACAAGGGCTGTCTTCCCAATTTGATGGCAGGCAGAGCCATCCATCTCAGGATGGCTGGAACAGATGGATGAGGCTGGAGGGAGGAGAGCCAGGAGGCGGCAGGGGAATAACGAGGGCCACGGAGGGAAGTTTCCCAGACCCCAGGGCTAGGAGGACATCCTGGCATCTTGGAGGTGAAGCACAGGTGTGGTCTCAGAGGGCTTTCCGGGGCGGGTCCGGAGCCCGGAGGATGACCTCTCTCCCTGCTCTGGGCTTCCGTCTACCCACGAATCCCATCATGCACACCGGCCTCCATTTCCCACGAGTGCCTGCCCGGCTCCTGCCATCTGCCATGATTTATAGAAAATGGGCAGTGATTAATAGCCCAGTCATCTCTGAGTGAAGCCATTTTCTTTCATTTACCTGCTCCCTGACCTCCCTGCACAGTCCCAGACTGGCGCTGGGGAAGTGTATTAATCATGCACTTTAAAAATATTTAAAGGAGGAGATGGGCCCAGAGCACAGTCTGTTTAATGGAGTCATTTGCTACTAGGGGAGAGTCTTCCTATGCTAATTAACAGATAAAACAAACTGGCTGCTTGAAATGCAAATGGGCCAGGGAAGGAGCCTCTCCCCTGGTCCGGGGCTGCTGCCTGGGCTGAGGAGGCAAAATCCTCCTCGTCTTCCCCATTTGCCCCCTCCTCCTCCTCCTCCCTCTCCATTTTTAACTCAAAGGTACTAGTGACCTGGTCCAAACTAGGAGATGCAAGGTGAGCTTTCATTTTCCTCCATCTTTTTCTCTTTCTTTTCCCCCTGTTCAGGAGAAGTAAAACACAGAGAACACAAGGCTTTTAAACATACGCAAACAAGACGGACTCTAGGTTACTTTTCAAATCCTTCCACCTTGCCTTACACAAATCCACCTGTGTATACATATATATCACCTGTTTCAAAAGCCACCTTGGCATTTAGTTCTGATTAGATCATTATTTCATTATAAACCCATCTCTCTCAATGGTTCCATTCCAAAACCAATTCCTTTTGTCTTCCGGATTCAAAATAACTGCTTGGACTGATTATTTTTAAAAATTTTAACTTAGTTGTTGGGTACCACAATTAAATCAATCAAGCTTGTACTGGGGCAACAAGGTGGTTCAGTGGATAGAGAGCCAAGCCTGGAGACAGGAGGTTTGGGGTTCAAATTTGCCCTCAAACACTTCCTATCTGTGTGACCCTGGATGAGTCACTTAACTGTCTAGCCCTTACTGCTCTTATGTCTTGGAACCAATACTTACTATCAATTCTAAGACAGAAAGTAAGGGTTTTTTTAAGGCGTTTATTAAGTGTCTACTAGGAATCAGACATTGTGCTAGGTACAAGGGATATAAAAACAAAACACAGGCATCATTCATCAAGCACATAATAAGGAGCAACCTTGTCCTGGGTATTTTGCTAGGCTCTAAGGCAAAGAAAAAATGTATGTGTGCTGAAAGGTCTTGGGTAGGTTGTGAGATTCTATGTGCAACTCTAAGGATAACAGAACAGGCATCTCTTGTCTCTTCTTCCTTCTACTCTTCTCCAAAAGAGACTTTCATTCTGGCCCGAAAGGGAAGCAGGAGATTAGACCCCAAAACCTGGCCATTGGGCTCTCCTCCAAAAAGCCGATACCAGGATAGAAGTACCTATCTGTTCCTTATATATATTGTTTGTCTAGGAGATGTGATCAGGTTGACCTAACTTCTTACTGCTCTGTCATTGGGAGTTGAGAAGGACTGCCAGTTTTGTTTCCAAAGTCTGACCCTTCCAAATACCAGTTCCACAATGAACACACATAGCAAATGACAAAGAAATTCATTTATCCAAATTATAATAAAGCAGAAATCAAAGAAGGTATGCATAGGAAAAGATATTCAGGGCATTAAGGAACTCTCCAACTGGGAGAAAGATAACAGTTCAATCAAGAGAAAGTGTCCTGGGTCTCTTCCAAGGAAAACTCCCCAAAGTCTCTAGAGTAACAAGCTGGGAATAGGGACGTGATGGAGAGTACCCACTCTTCCCATATGTTTCCAGGCTTTTCTTTCAGCAACTTGAGATTGATGTGGCTTCTTCCATCTTCTCTCCTGAGGTTGGACGCCAGAAGTTCCTGGAGTGATTCTCCATTTGAGGAGACTAAAGCCTAAGGATTGATTTCTGAAGGGGATTTAGAGCATGATAAGTCTCTAAAGAGAACTTGTGCTTGAAGAAGCCTCAAAGGGACTGTGTGAAGGCTGGGGTTATCTCATTTCTCACCAACTCAGCGCCACCAGAGTCAATAAGAAGAGTTCCATGCCAGTGGGCTTTGAGGCAGAGGTTATACATATGGAATCTCTAACATTTATTCATTCTTCCACAATAATTTATCAAAATATCTACTATGTACAAACCAATACAGTAGGTGGTAGAATACAAAAAAAAATTAATAGACACCATGTCTGCCCTCAAGAAGTTTATACTCTACCATTCCCTGAAATGATGTGTCTTCTTCAGCCATAGAATCAATCCACTGACATGCTGGCAAATAGTTCAATCATGTAGCCTTGGGAAGGGGGCAGGGAAGGAGAGCCAAAAGACACCTCACTTAACACCTTGCCTTTTAGCAAAAGCACCATGACCCATACCCACACATACAGATGGTTAAGGGGCTGGAGGTTTCTCCAGGTGGGGGTAGACATTAGCTTGCAGATGTGTGCCCAGCTTAGAAGTGGAGAATCCCTATTTTATAACTGGAAAGGCAAGATGATACTTCAGACTTGAGTTTGAAGAAAAACAACTTTCCCAAAAGGTCAGCCCTGGAAAGACAAATTTAAAAGCCCCTGAATGAATTAAGAGTTTCACCAAAGTATAGTTGGAGTACTAGAATGAGAGTTCTAGAAAGGAGTTTTTTAGAACTGAATGGAGACTTTTATGTTCCATTATCAATGAGCTAGAGAACCAGACATTTCCTCCAATCCTCAAGACATCACAGACTTTTCCAAAATAGTCATCTTATGTCACACATAAAGCAATTTCCACAGGTTAAGACACAAAATAAGGTGACAATTCAAAAAAAATTGAAAAGTAAAGAAGAATAATCTTTTACACTTCAAGGACAAAAATCACATGATTATCTCAATAGATGCAGAAAAAGCCTTTGATAAAATACAACACCCATTCCTATTAAAAACACTAGAAAGCATAGGAATAGAAGGGCCTTTCCTAAAAATAATAAACAGTATATATCTAAAACCATCAGCAAACATCATCTGCAATGGGGATAAACTAAATGCATTCCCAATAAGATCAGGAGTGAAACAAAGATGCCCATTACCACCTCCATTATTTAACATGGTGCTAGAAACACTAGCAGTAGCAATTAGAGAAGAAAAAGAAATTGAAGGTATTAAAATTGGCAATGAGGAGACCAAACTGTCACTCTTTGCAGATGATATGATGGTCTACTTAAAAAATCCTAGAGAACCAACAAAAAAGCTAGTGGAAATAATCAACAACTTTAGCAAAGTTGCAGGATACAAAATAAACCCACATAAGTCATCAGCATTTCTATATATCTCCAACACATCCCAGCAGCAGGAATTAGAGAAATTCCATTCAAAATCACCTTAGACAATATAAAATACTTAGGAATCTATCTGCCGAGACAAACACAGGAACTATATGAACACAACTACAAAACACTTTCCACACAACTAAAACTAGATCTGAGCAATCGAAAAAACATTAACTGCTCATGGGTAGGATGAGCTAACATAATAAAAATGACCATCCTACCCAAACTTATCTATTTATTTAGTGCCATACCCATTGAACTTCCAAAAAACTTTTTTTACTGAATTAGAAAAAAACATGACAAAGTTCATTTGGAAGAACAAAAGATCAAGGATATCCAGGGAAATAATGAAAAAAATGCAAAGGAAGGGGGCCTTGCAGTACCAGATCTCAAACTATATTATAAAGCAGTGGTCTTCAAAACAATTTGGTAATGGCTAAGAGACAGAAAGGAGGATCAGTGGAATAGACTTGGGGTAAGTGACCTCAACAAGACAGTCTATGACAAGTCCAATGACCCCAGCTTTTGAGACAAAAATCCACTATTTGATAAAAACTGCTGGGAAAATTGGAAGACGGACGATATGGGAGAGATTAGGTTTGGATCAACACCTCACACCCTACACCAAGATAAACTCAGAATGGGTGAATGACCTAAACATAAAGAAGGAAACTATAAGTAAATTAGGAGAACACAGAATAGTATACATGTCAGACCTTTGAGAAGGGAAAGATTTTAAAACCAAGCAAGACTTAGAAAGAGTCACAAAATGTAAAATAAATAATTTTGATTACATCAAGTTAAAAAGCTTTTGTACAAACAAAATCGATGTCACTAAAATCAGAAGGGAAACAACAAATTGGGAAAAAATCTTCATAGAAACCTCTGACAAAGGTTTAATTACTCAAATTTATAAAGAGCTAAATCAATTGTACAAAAAATCAAGCCATTCTCCAATTGATAAATGGGCAAGGGACATGAACAAGCAGTTCTCAGCCAAAGAAATCAAAACTATTAATAAGCACATGAAAAAGTGCTCTAAATCTCTCAAATCAGAGATGCAAATCAAAACAACTCTGAGGTATTACCTCACACCTAGCAGATTGGCTAACATAACAGCAAAGGAAAGTAATGAATGCTGGAGGGGATGTGGCAAAGTTGGGACATTAATGCATTTCTGATGGAGTTGTGAACTGATCTAACCATTCTGGAGGGCAATTTGGAACTATGCCCAAAGGGCGATAAAAGACTGTCTGCCCTTTGATCCAGCCATAGCACTGCTGGGTCTGTACCCCAAAGAGATGATAAGAAAAAAGACTTGTACAAGAATATTCATAGCTGCACTCTTTGTGGTGGCCAAAAATTGGAAAACGAGGGGATACCCTTCAATTGGGGAATGGCTGAACAAATTGTGGTATATGTTGGTGATGGAATACTATTGTGCTAAAAGGAATAATAAAGAGGAGGAATTCCATGGGGACTGGAACAACCTCCAGCAAGTGATGCAGAGCGAGAGGAACAGAACCAGGAGTACATTATACACAGAGACTGATACACTGTGGTATAATCGAAGGTAGTGGACTTCTCCATTAGTGGCGGTGTAATGCCCCTGAACAATCTGCAGGGTTCTAGGAGAAAAAACACTACCCACAAGCAGAGGACAAATGGTGGGAGTGAAAACACCAAGGAAAGGCAACAGCTTGACTACAGGGGAGGAGGGGATATGATTGAGGAAAGACTCTAAATGAACACCTTAATGCAAATACCAACAACATGGAAATGAGTTCAGATCGAGGACACATGTGATACCCAGTGGAATCATGCATCGCCT
Source organism: Monodelphis domestica (assembly GCF_027887165.1). Classification (NCBI taxonomy): domain Eukaryota; kingdom Metazoa; phylum Chordata; class Mammalia; order Didelphimorphia; family Didelphidae; genus Monodelphis; species Monodelphis domestica. Next base: position 119,510,779 of record NC_077230.1, on the reverse strand, counting down.
CTGGGAGGGGTTGTGGGAGGGGGGGGAAGGAAAAGAAAATGATCTTTGTTTCTAATGAATAATGTTTGAAAATGACCAAATAAAATAATGTTTAAAAGGAAAAAACAAAGAAACAAACAAAAAAAAACACACCTCAAGGAATCATCAAGCACCCTTCCCCCATCATACAACAAGCTTTGATAGCTTGCAACAGAACTGAGATTCACATCCCCACCTTTCTGCCAATGCCATGGAAAACCAAAAGGCAGAATTCTGCATGATCTGGAATAGTAGTATGTCAGTATTCTATGCTATAAGAAAGTTCAGTCAAAGAACTAAGGAACAGAGGAAACTGGGGTGAGACATGTGTGGCTGTCTGTCACCCTACTAAGCTTGAGGGAAAGAGCTCAGCATCCAACTATAGTCAATCCTGACCCCCCAAAAGTCATTTCAGGTAGAGTTAGGCCAGTGAAGAGTGTTTTACCCAGTGTGAAAAACTGCTAAGGCAGCTTTAAGGTCCAGAGAAACTGACAATAAAGGGGAAGGAGTCAGAAAGCAATCAGTAGGGGAATATAAGAAAAAAGAAGACTGAAATTACCTAGAGTCTCAGGAGGAAGAAAAATCAGATCTAGAACATAAGCAAATAAATCAACAAAGAGGATAGCTAAAAGAGTACAGATTTCTATGAATACTGTAAAGCAAAAAAAAAATATCATCAAAATCTGATGGGTCAGAGAGCTCTGTGGATTCCCAAGGAACATGAAAGCATATCAGTATGCTCCTGAATGATTTAAAAGAGAAGAGTGGTGAAAGCAGGATTTATGGCCTTCAAAGCAAAAATAATTGGCAGGATAGGAAAACTTGAATCCAAAGTGGCAAGTCTAACCAAAGAAAGAAAAGAATAGCTGATTAGGAATGTAAATGCACAGAAATGAAGGGCAATCTGAAAAAAGAAAAGCAAAAAGCAATAATATAAAAAACAATCTTCCAACAAGCAAAAGAATAGGATACATAGATATTATGTAAAAGATTATAGGTTTCCTAGAAGAGCATGCCAAGTCAAAAAAAAAACCCTGAATATTATAATTCAAGAAATAACATTAAAAAAAACTACTTAGAACTCTTGGATACAAAAAACAAAATACCCAACAACAACAACAAAAAAAATCCATAGATATGCTGCAGAAACTAGGTAAATAAACTTATTCTGAAATTGAACAATTCTAATGACAAGCAACAAATTCTGTAAGCAACCAGAACAGACCTTTAAATATAACTGAAACATTATTCCAATTACATAAGACTGTACTTTATCGTTGTTCAATCATGTCCAACTCTTTATGATGCCACATAGGGTTTTCTTGGCAGAGGCACTAGAGGGGTTGTCATTTTCTTGTTCAGTGGATTAAGGCAAACCAGAGGTTAAGTGACTTACTCAGGGCCACACAGTTGGTGCAGGTCTAAGGCCAGATTTCAACTCAGGTTTTCCAGTATCAACCATAGGAGAGAATAGAATAATATGTTCCAGAAAGCAAATCAGATGCAATTCAAGGGAACATATCTTGCAAAACTGAACTTAACCTGGGGGAAAAAAAGAATCTCAAAAAAAAAAAAGAGGCATTTGAACCATTCTTAGAAGGAAAAGTAGGACTAAACAAAGTATTTGCTTTTCAAAATTCCCAGACAACATATATATATATATATATATGAAAAGTAAGTAAATATAGTAACCAAGGATATGAACAATGAATAATAATAGAAAGGCTACTACGAAGTTTGTTTCTAAAAGTACACACACAGGAAAAAAAAAGGTGAAAGCAGAAGTCAAATAGAAGTGATGGTAGAAAAACAGGCCTGAAATGTCATGGATTATGCCTTGGAACACCCCACAGACAGATGAATCAATGTTCTAGGGAGGGGGGACATTATACTGCAAAAAAAGAAAGTGCCCAAAAATGGAGAAGGGGAGAAAGAAAATAGAATAGGATAGGTGATATAGTCTAATTGAGTCAACAGCTAACAATGAATGAATTAAAAAATAAGTTCAATAGTCTCTGAAAAAGGAGGGGGCCTAAAGATGAATAGAAAGGAGGTAAAAGGGGGCAGCTGGGTAGCTCAGTGGATTGAGAGCCAGGCTTAGAGATGGGAGGTCCTAGGTTCAAATCCCGCCTCAGCCACTTCCTAGCTGTGTGACCCTGGGCAAGTCACTTGACCCCCATTGCCTAGCCCTTACCACTCTTCTGCCTAGGAGCCAATACACAGTATTGATTCCAAGATGGAAGGTAAGGGTTTAAAAAAAAAAAAAAAGAAAGGAGGTAAAAGAAGGGATTGAATCAGAGGAAAAGGAAGATGAAAATCTTGTGAAAGGAAATCAGAGCAACTGACTGAGAAGAATAGCAGAGCATAGACACAGGAAGGAGATTTCAAGGGAAAACGTGGAGGAAAAGACAATGGAAAAGGCAAAGATTAATAATGAACTGCATACTCAGGGACATGGGAAAGGCAATATCCTCTCTATCACCTGCAGATATTGCTATTTGTAAGTATGTCGCAACTGAAAAAAAGAGGTGGAGCAAGATCTACAAGGTAGCAGCATGGAAACTATTTAGAAGAATGACCCTAAAATAGCTCTATAGAAGCATTATTCTACAAGGAATATAGAGACTAAAGGACTAAATAGGTCTAAGAACCTTGAATAGAAGAATAAAGGTCTAGAATATATGAAAGGGAAGATAAATAGTGATAAAAAGAAATAAAAGAAAATCTTTTTATAGAAAAATTAAAATAAAATGAAATTTGAAAACACTATTGAACCAAACAAGTTGAATAAGAGGAGAGAGAGAGAAATTCCTTGATGACTTAACTGAGAAGGGAAAAAGCGGGGAAGAATTAAATAACTGGACATAAGGACGAAACAAAGGGAGCAATACATCAAACAAAACTATGGAAAGGGCATTATATATCTTGAGAGTGAGGGGAAGAGAGCCAGTTAAGCTTTAAAGTAGATTAAGTTAAAATAATTGGAGACAAAGTGTTGCATTTATAAAGGAAGAAGAAAAGGGATCC
>NC_077230.1:119392734-119502734 GCF_027887165.1 Monodelphis domestica | reverse complement strand
TTCATTCAGAACAATTTCTACAATTAGTATTCTTGGCATATACATCATTTTATTATTAATATTCTAAACAGCAAAATTTCCTTGGCATGGATGCTTTCTCGTGAAACCCATTCACAACAGAATTCTATAGAAAACAATCTGGAAACCACTGGCCTCATCTATCTACTCCATCTATAGTAAAACTGGCCATGATAGCTATTTTAAACCTATGTCCTCAGTTCACATTGTAACAAAAAGATCCATACCAAACAATTTGGGTTCTTGGGAAAAGCTTCACAAAACATGCTAGAGGAAGACGGCATACAATGAACCCTGGAGGTAGGTGGGAAAAGGAACTAAGAACCTGGGACATGGACACTCACAGGCAGAAATCCTGGAACATTTTGAGATGACTACTTAACATGCTGTTGGGGTGGGACAAGTACTCTAGGTGGGAAGAAGCATCATTTGATACCTTCCCATTTTAAATAATTATCTTTTCTAACAAGGTGCTAAAATCAGCTGTTTCTGAGCTGATAAAGGAGTATACGTGTTGTCAATACCCTTTAAATGTTGGTGCGCAAGGACTATACCTTACTCAACTCTGATAAAAGTCTAGTGATGATGGAGAATAAGGAAACAAGATATTAGGTTAGCCATCACTACAAAGCTCATGCTATGATTACCAGCCAGTGGCCCTCTGGGCTAGTCTTTCCCCTACTTGTGCCCATGTGTGGTGGTAAACTCAGGATCTGAAGCCTGGAAATCTCAGTCAGTTTCCTCAGGGTAGCTTTTGCCTGGTTATTTCCCAGGTCCTTGCAGACAAATGTCTCTATCACCTGAATGATAAATGGTTGTGACCCTCCACCAATGGGAGGGGATGTTTGCAGGGCATTGCAAGGAGCTGTGTTAGACCTTGTTCTGCCTGACATCTTTATTAATTGTCTGAGCAGGAAGATAAACAGTATGTTAATTAAATTTGCAGATGTTGCTAAATTAGGAGGTGTTCCCAACATAGAGGATGGAGCAATAATACAAACGGAACTTGTGTAGAACTCAGGAGAGGTTGGCCTGAGGGTTCCTAGGCTTGGCACCATTTTTGTAGAGGCTAGGCACCTCTACCTCCCTCATAGGGGTAGAATGGGACAAGTGTCTTGAGGTGATAAATTCGAGTTGTCATTTATATTATTATCGCTGTTATCGTTGTTTGTAAAAAGAGATCGCCTGAGCTAGTCTTAGCTCTTTCACCAATAAGCTACCTGATGTTGTTCAAACCACTTCATATCTCAGCTTTCCTGAGTTTCCTCTATTGTCAAACAAGTGGGTTGGACTAAATGTCTTCTAAGAATATTTAACCCATGATTATATGAGAGACAACGTGGTGTGAGAGAAAGAGTCCTGGGCAAAGTCAGGGAATCTGGGACTACATTCTAACTCTAGCTCTGGGAGCCTGGACAAGTGATCCCACTTCTGTGAACTGTAATTCCCCCCCTCTGAAAATTGGGGATAATAGGATTGGACCTGGCTGTCCCATAAGATCCTCATGAGGAAAATGCTTTGTCCATTTTTAAGCACCCCGAAGAGCTCAGTGGCAGTCTAGTCCAATGTTTACCTTGCAAAGAATCTTAGGTGGAGACTGAGGGAAGCAGTATTGAAACAATTATTATATAAAGACAAAGACATTGTAGGATTACAGCATTATAGATTTAACACTGAAAAGAATCTCAAAGGCTGTCCAATCCAACTCCTTCATATTACAGTTGAGAAATCTGAGACCCAGGATGATATAATTTGGCCAAGATCATATGAATAGTTAACATCAGAGGTAGTGTTTGAACCCAGGTCCTCTCAGACACACCTACTAGCTTCATGAACCTGGAAAGTCATTTAACCCTGTTGGCCTCAGTTTCCTCATCTATAAAATAAGCTAAAGAAGGAAATGGCAAAATACTGCAGTATCTTTTTTATTTCTTTTTTTATTTTTATTAATTTTTTATTTATTAATTTTTCTTTTTTATAATTTTATAATATAATATAAATATATAAATAATATATTATATTATATATAATAAATAAAATAATATAAATATATAAATAATATAAAATAAATTTGATTCTTTCTGACTTCTATCTATTTTGCTCCTAGTATTGAGATCTTAGCCTATCCTTCTTCCAAATGAATATTTGAATATAGCTCTCATATATAACCCTGAATCTTTTTTTATCCAAACTAATCATACCTAGTTCTTCCAATTAATAGTTGGATGGCATGAACTCAAGACCCTATACAATTCTCGTTGACCTCCTCTGGCTCAAATGTGGTTGCCAGAATGTAGCACAATGCTGCAGATGTGATCAGAGCAGAATAGAATGCAGTGAGACCCATTACCTCTGGCAGCTATACCTCTTTTAAGGCAAATCAAAATCATATTAAAAACAATTTTTGGCTACCATATCACATTGTTGACTCATATTGAGCCTTCAGTCTACTAAAATTGCATATCTTTTTCAAACACACTAATAACTCACTATACTTTTCCTATGTCTTATACTTGTAAAGTTTATTTTTTGAACCAGAGTATACAATTTTATATTTATCTCTACTAAATTTCATCTTTTGATCTTCATTATGTTTAGAATATTGACTGTCATTTATTGTATCAGCAGTCCCTCCCAGCTTTGTATTATGTACAAATCATGTAAACCTGCCATCTCAGGTTTTATCTGTATCATTAGGAGAAAATAATGTTAAGTATAGGTCCTTCCTGAAATTCCTGGTACAATCCACTAGATATCTCATTTAAAGCTGACATTGAATCATTAATGAATTCAGTCATTCAATCTACTTCAAATTCGTTTCATTATATTATAATTTGTCACACATCACTCCATGGTTTTGGGGTTTTTTTGGAATGCAAATAATTTAACTTTATTGGGTCTGTTATAATTTCTCTTTCATGTTTACCTGTTTATGCTTTTTTTTTTTTGAGTCTTCCTTTTGAATGTGAAATTTTCTATTCAGTTCTGGTCTTCTCATCAAGAATGCTTGGAAGTCCTCTATTTCATTAAATATCTATTTTTTTTCTTGAAAGATTATTCTGTTTTGCTGGGTAGATAATTCTTTGTTGTAATCCTAGTTCCTTTGCCTTCCAGAATATCATTTTCCAAGCCTTCCATTCTTTTTAACATTGAAGCTGCTAAATCTTCTGCAGTACTGATTGTGGCATTGTGATATTTGAATTGTTTCTCTCTGGCTATTCACAGCTATCTCTCTGGGTTCAAAGATATCTAGGCTGAATTTCTTTATAATTTATTAAAGTACAATGTATAGGTTATTTATTTGATCATAGTTTTCAGGTGTTCTAATAATTCTTAAATTTTCTCTCTCCTCAATCTATTTTCCATGCCAGTTGCTCACTTCACTTTGCATGAATTCATGTAAGTCTTCCCAGGTTTTTCTGAAACAATTCTGCTTGTTGTTTCTTATAGCATGATAATATTTAATTTCAATCATATTCCACAACTTGTCCAGCCATTCCCCAATTTTGATGGGTTTCCCCTCAATTTCCAATTCTTTGTCACCATAAAAAGAATCAATATAAAATGTTTTATACAAATAAGTCATTTTCCCTTTTCTTTGATCTCTTTGGGGAAAAAGACCCAGTAGTAGATCTTGGTCAATTCATGGTTTTTAACCAAGGAATAATGTTCTAAATTGACTAAATAAAAAAAAACCCATGGTTTTACAAGTGTAATTCCAAATTATACTTCATAATGGTTGGACTATTTCACAACTCCACAAAAAAATGAATTAATGTCCTAATTTTTCCACATTCTCCCAAACCTTTGTCATTTTCCTTTTTTGTCATGTTAGCCAATCTGATAGGTGGGGCATAGTAACATTGAGTTGTTTTAATTTGAATTTCTCTGATCAATGATTATTTAGAGCACTTTTTCATGTGACCCTAGCCAGTTTTGATTTCTTCTTATGAAAACCCCCTGTCATGTCCTTTGTCATATTGTTATTCAGTCATTAATCATGTCCTACTTTTTATGACCCCATTTAGAGTTTCCTTGGCAGGGATACTGGAGTGGTTTGTCATTTCCTCCTCTCATTTGACAGATGAGGAAACTGAGGCAGTGACTTCCCCAGGGTTACACAGCTAGCAGTATCTGAGGCCAGATTTTAACTCAGAAAAATGAGTCTTCCTGATTCCTGGCTCAGCACTCTATTTACTCTATTACCTAGCTGTCCATACCCTTTGACCATTTATTAGTTGAAAAATTATTCTTATTTTTATACATTTCTATCAATTCCCTTTATATTTGAGAAATTAGGCCTTATTTAGAGAAAATATGTTGTGAAATTTCCCCCAATTTTCTACTTTCCTTCTAATTTTGGCTGCATTTATTTTGTTTGTGTAAAAGCTTTATAATTGCACATTATCAAAATTATCTGTTTTATTTCCTATAATGAGCTCTGTATCTTATCTGATGATAAAGTCTTCCCTTACCCATAGATCTGGTAGTTGTATTTTTCCATGCTCCCCTAATTTACTTAAGATGTTACCCTTAGATGTGGCAAAGTAGGGACATTAATTCATTGCTGGTGGAGTTGTGAACTGATCCAACCATTCTGGAGGGCAATTTGGAACTATGCCCAAAGGGCAATAAAAGACTGTCTGCCCTTTGATCCAGCCATAGCACTGCTCAGTTTGTACCCCAAAGAGATAATAAGGAAAAAGACTTGTACAAGAATATTCATAGCTGCGCTCTTTGTGGTGGCCAAAAATTGGAAAACGAGGGGATGCCCTTCAATTGGGGAATGGCTGAACAAACTGTGGTATATGTTGGTGATGGAATACTATTGTGCTCAAAGGAATAATAAAGTGGAGGAGTTCCATGGAGACTGGAACAACCTCCAGGAAGTGATGCAGAGCAAAAGGAGCAGAACCAGGAGAACATTGTACACAGAGACTAATACACTGTGTTATAATCAAACATAATGGACTTCTCCATTAGTGGCGGTGTAATGTCCCTGAACAATCTGCAGGGATCTAGGAGAAAAAAACACCATTCATAAGCAAAGGATAAACTGTGGGAGTAGAAACACCGAGGAAAAGCAAATGCCTGAATACAGCGGTTGAGGGGACATGACAGAGGAGAGACTCTAAATGAACACTCTAATGCAAATATTATCAACATAGCAATGGGTTCAAATCAAGAAAACACGTAATGCCCAGTGGATTTACGCGTCGGCTATGGGGGTTAGGGGGGAGGAAAAGAAAATGATCTATGTCTTTAATGAATAATGCTTGGAAATGATCAAATAAAAAAAAACAAACAAAAAAAAGATGTTACCCTTATTTATCCATTTTGACCTTATCTTGGTATAAAATGTGAGGTATTTCTCTATGTTTACTTTCTGCCAAACTGCTTTCCAGTTTTCCTAGCAATTTTTATCAGATGGTGAGTTCTTACCCCCAAAGCTTGGATTTTGGTACTTGTCAAACACTAGATTACTATAATCACTTACCACTGTGTGTTATGTAATTCATCTCTTACACTGATCCATCACTTTTTTCTTAGCCAGCATTAGATTATTTTGATGATTATAATTTTCTAATAAATTTCAAAATCTGGAATTTCTAGGCCACTTTCCTTCATATTTTTTTTGTTGATTACCTTGACATTTTCAATGTTTTGTTCTTCTAGGTGACTTTGTTACTATTTTTTCTAGCTCTACACTTTTTTTTTTAATAGTTTGGTATGGTACTGAAATAAGGAAATAAATTTAGGGAGAATTGTCATTTTTATTATGTTGACTCCACCAACACAAGAGAAATTAATATTTCTCCAGTCATTTAGATCTACTTTTATTTATATGAAAAGTATTATATAATCTTATTCATATAATTTCTGGATTTGTCTTGGTGAGTAGATTCCCAAATATTTTGTATTTTCTGCAGTTAAATGAAGTGGATTTTCTCTTTCTAGATCTCTTCTGAGTTTTGTTGGTAAAACATAGAAATACTAATGATTTGTGTAGGTTTATTTTATATCCTCTATCTTTGCTAAAGTTGTTAATTATTTAAACTAGTTTTTCAGTTGATTCTATAAGATTCTCCAATAATACCATTATAACATCTGCAAAGAGCAATAGTTTTGTTTCCTCATCGTTTCTTCTAATTTCTTCAATTCTTTTTTTTTTTAAGGTTCCATTAATTCTGTTTTCTGGGCTTTTAACAAGAATGAGTGTTATATTTTGTCAAAAGCTTTTTCTTGCATCTATTGAGATAATCATATTTCTTTTTGTTTTTGTAGTTTTCCAAACATTGAACCCACTCTGAATTTCTAGTATAAATCCTGCCTGATCATAATATATTATCTTTGTAATATATTGCTAGTATTTTATTTAAAAATTTTACATTGATTTTCATTAAAGAAATTGGTCAATAGTTTTCTTTCCCTGTTTTCTCTCTCCCTGGATAAGATATCAAAACTATATTTATGATACAGACTCAGCAATGGCACTGCCAGTTCAAAGGGTAGGTATGGCTTCATAACCCCTTAAGTATAGATCTAAATTGCTCTCCAGAATGACTGAACCAGTTCAGAATTTCTGTAATAGTTCTTTAGTATGTCAATTTTCCCTTGTCCTCTTCAACTCTTGTTACTCTCTTTTTCTGTCATAATAGTCAATCTGGTAGGTCTGAAGTGGCACTCCAGAGCCTCTTCAATCTACATCTTTCCAATGAATTGTGACTTAGAACATCCCCCCACATAACTATAGATAGCCTTAATTACTTTCAGAACTGTCTGTTCTTATCCTGTGATCACTTATCAATTGGGGAATGACATATTCTTATACATTTGACTCATGTCCCTATGTATTTGAGAAATGAAGCCTTTATTAAAGAGACTTGTAAATTTTTTTCACTACTTTCATTACTGTATATTAACCTCCATCCTATTTTTCTCCCTACTCTCTCTCCTTTCATCCTGTCCATCCTCAAAAGTGTTTTTTCTTTCCACCTCTCTCCCTTCTATTGCCCCCCCACCTCCAATTAAAATCCATCCCCACCTACTTGATCCCAGAGAAGTCCAGGGGGTTCTTGTTAAGGATTGTTCACTCCTTCCAGAGAGGGAACTGGTAGGGTCTAGGTACAGATCAAAGCATACTATATTTCATTTTCTTTCTTCATTTTTTTGTTTGAGTTTTTCCACAGAAGGATTAGTGTGGAAAGATGTATTGTATGATTTCACATGTGGAATCTGTGTTGGATTGCTTACCATCTTGGTCAGGGGAGAAGGAAAGAGGAAAAGAAGAAGGGAGAGAGTTCAGGACTCAAAATTAAAAAAAATGTTAAAGGTTGTTTTTACATTTGTTTGAGGGAAAATAAAATATAAAAAAACTATGTATGGGTCATGAGAGGAATTTTGTAGGATTCCTTTACCTGTTTGTTCAAATAATGAAATAATTTGTTTATATAATTTATATGATATCGGGATTAATTGTTCCTTAAATGTTTGGTAGAATTCACTTGTAAATCCAACTGGTACTGGGGATTTTTTTCTTAATTTTTCTAAGATATGATTAAGTATTCTATTTCTTCTGTTCACCTGAGTAATTTATATTTTTGTAAATATTCACCCCTTTCACTTATATTGTCAGTATTACTGGCATATGATTGAGCAAAATAACTCTTAATAATTGCTTTAATTTCATCTTTATTGGTAGGACATTCAACCTTTGATTTTTTGATACTATAATCTTCCCATATAAAATTATAAACAGTTTAACATTTCTGAGTCTTTTTATGATTTCTTTCATGTATACCATTTTATGCTTTTTTGAATCTTCTGTTAGAATGTCAAATTTTCTATTCAGTATGGTCTTCACCGAGCATGTTTGAGAGTCCTCTATTTAATTAAATATCCATATATTTTCCTTGAACTATTATGATCAGTTTTTTCTAGACAGGTTGTTCTTGGTGTATTTCTAACTCTTTTGTCTTCTGTAATAACATATCCCAAGTCACTTGCTCCTTTAATCTAGTAGCTGTTAAATCTTGTGTGACCCTTATTGTAGCTCCAAAGTATTCCAAAGGTTCCTTTATGACTAGTTGCAATATTTTCTCTTTGACCTATGTAAAAGTGAAAATTAAGAGTTAGACAATAATTTTATGAAATTATGTAGTCACCAATACTTATTATGTCTTGAGTCAGAAATGTATTTACAAATATTTACAAAATGAAGAGGAAACAATAAAGTAGAGAAATAGGAAGAGGTTAGAGAGGTTATCTATCCTATCAACCTAAATATTTACTCTGGGTCTGCTTAATCCAGTCAAAGATTAATTAGCTCTGAACCAGAAAGGCTGGTGGTGGTGAGTAATCATGAGGCATCCTCCAAGATGGAAGCTAGTCTCTTAGGAAACTAGGAAAGGAGTCAGCCTTTCACTCACCCAAAGAAGTCGTCCAGGAGTCTGAGTCCGAGTTGAAGTCGAGCTTCATCCAAGCCCATGATCCAAGTTGCAGGCTCCAGCAAATCTACCTCAAAAACTCTCCCCAGTCAGAAGACTATCTCCAGAAGACAATCTCTTCAGACTATCTTCTCAAAGACAATCTGCTCTGAGGGAGTTATGGGTTTGCTTTTATGGCAACTTTTTGTCCCTTCCCCTTTACACGAGGGTCAATCACAGTTTCCAAATTTTCTAGCTCTGCCCAAGGGGAAGTGTCTGTGGAATTTTTATACCTCTCCTCCTCTGAAGGTGTGAACTCTTATCAAAGGCCTCTGAAGGTGTAAACTCTCATCAAAGGGTTCTCCAAGTTTCCAACAGTTAAAAGGGTGGATCTCTGCAAATAAGTGACTGCAAACTACCTTATTTATTGTTAAGTAGGGGTGTTTTTAAGTTTTTGGTTAACTCAACATAGATGTAAGGGTAAAAAAGGGGTTGATCATAAAAAAGGTTGGACTGGATTATGTTTAAAATAGGGTCACTAGGAATTTATATTAATTCCAAAGAGATTTATTTACAATTTGTTTACAAAATATAGAAAAAGTAAAGTAAGAAAATCAGAGAAAGGATAGGGTAAGATATCCAACCTAAGTCCTAAGTAATTTACTCCCAGCCCCTGTATCAACTTGGTCAGGGAGAGTTAGTCCTTAGGCCTCGGCAAAGCCAAGGACCTGGGGAAGTCTCTCTCTCAAGAGGTAAGTTTCTCCTGAGGCTAGTTTTTTCAGAAAATCCAGCAGTTAAGAGTCAGTTTTTCCACTCACCACATGTCAGTCCAGAGGAAGAGATTTTAGAACAACCTCACCAGGAAAAGGGTCTCAAGTCCAGTCAGCAGATTCTCCACCAGCCTCCACTCCAAAGAATGAAGAACTGTCAGTAGAACTCACTCAGGACGTTGTCACTCCCTTTTAAAGACACTTTCTCTTGCATCATTTCCTGTGCCTTCCCCTAACTCTAAGTCTACTAATCACAGTTGAAGTCCTGCTTTAGGACTGCACAGGAGGCAGTCATTCAATTCTTATTCGTCACCCACTATCACACACATGGGTCACAGACTTCCCCCACTCAAGTATGAATGGGGTGTTTATATCTTTGATGATTAAATCTAAAAGTGGCAAATTTTCCCACTTAACTTCTAAGTATGGTGTTTATACTTTTGGTGATTAAATCTAAAAATGGTCAGGGGTTACAATTTAATCTTCACAATCAGGGGAGAGTTAATTGTTTTCATTTACACAATCAGGGGCGAGTTAAATTTAATCTTCACATAGACAAAGAATTTCCTTTCACACCTAGAAGAATATACCATACCAGGCAGTTTTCATTTTGGGATCTCCTTCATATGATGATCAGTGGATTCCTTCCATTTCTATTTTAACCTCTGGTTCAAGGATATTTGGACAGTTATTTTATAATTTCTTGAAATGTGATATCTAGGTTATTTCTTTGACCATGGCTTTCAGGTAGTCTAATAATTGTTAAATTATGTCAACTTGATCTATTTTCCAAGTCAATTGTATTACCTATTAGAAATTTCACATTTTCTTCCATTTTTTTTCATTCTTGGATTTTATTTTATTATTTCTTGATGTCCCATGGATTTTTTAGCTCCCACTTGTCCAATTATAATTTTTAAGGAATTATTTTCTTCAGTGAATTCTTGTACCTCCCTTCTATTTGGCCAGTTCTGCTCTTTCAAGGAGTTATTTTCTTTTAGTATCTTTGTATTTCTTTTATCCAGTTATTAATTTATTTTTTCATAATTTTCTTTGTTTCTTTCATTTTTCCTCTATATATTTTATCTACCATTATTATTTGATTTTGCAAGTAATTTTTTGGCTCTTTCAAGAATTCTTGTTGGGTTTGTATTCGATTTAAATTTTTCTTTAAGGTTTTGCTTGTAGATGTTTTGTCTTCACTTTCTTCTTCTGAGTTTATGTCTTGAAGTTCCCAGTCACCATGGTAGATTTTTATGGTTATATTTTTATTTTTTATTTGCTCATTTTTCCACTGTGTTTTTTCTTTCTTCCTTCCTTCCTTCCTTCCTTTATCCCTTATACTCTCTCTCTCTCTCTCTCTCTCTCTCTCTCTCTCTCTCTCTCTCTCTCTCTCTCTCTCTGTCTCTGTCTCTCTCTCTCTCTCTCTCTGTCTCTCTCTCTCTCTCTCTCTCTCTCTCTCTCTCTCTCTCTCTCTCTCTCTCTCTCTCTCTCTCTCTCTCTTTCTCTTTCTTTCCTCCCATCCTAGAATCAATACTATATATTTGTTCCAAGGGAGAAGAGTGCTAAGGGCTAGGAAATGGAGGTTAAGGTACTTGCCCAGGGTCACACATCTAGAGAGTGTCTGAGGTCAGATTTGAACCCAAGACCTCTTGTCTCCAGATCTGACTCTCTATCCACTGAGTTACCATATACCCCACCATATTTCTTAATTTGGAACTTTATTTTAATATTAGCCTCTGTTCTTGGTGTAGGAAGTAGAAGGACGTTTTCTCAAGCTTCAGGGTTTTTTTTGCACTTCTGATTTTAGAGCTAGTTCTGGGATTTAAAAGTTTTCTTTGCTTCTGAGGTAGTGTAATCTGGGGGGAGGGGTATTTGGTCACTATTTTCCTGGTATGCATTCTGGTTCTTATCAAGGAAGGATTCTTGATCCCTGGGATTGCAATAGATACTAATCCTGAGTGTTTCTGATCCCTTGGGATCAGAAGGGATATTGCCTCTTAGGTCTTCCACTCCTTGATCAAAAGGGCTCCTCTCACCCTTAACTATGACTCAGAAGTTTCCAAGTAGCATATGGTCCTATATCTAGTACTAGCAAAGGGGTCCCCAGTAGTCTCTTTCTGACCAGACTGTCTGACTTGGGACTTCTAAAGCTGCTGCTGCTTCTGTCACCACCACCTATTCCTACCACTGGGGTTTATCCATGTGGACTGGTCCAGCCTCCATCACAATGTCACAGTCTCTGCTTCCTAACTGCTAAGTTGCCTAGGGCAGGAAAAAAAAAAGTCTCACTCTAACATTTTGCTGGCTCTGCCACTCCAGAATTTAATTTGAGGCATTATTTTTTAAATTATTTGTAAGGGAATGTTGGGATGACTCAGCTAAATGCTTTCTTTATTCCACCCTCTTGGCTCTGCCTCCAGAAGTCTCTCTATGTTTTCCATAAGAAACAAAATGGGAAACTTTATTAAATGTTTTGCAAAAAATCCAGGTAAATATAACTATTGCATTCCTTTGATTTACCAGTTTATTAACCTTGACGTCCCCAAAAAGGAAAAATAGTTAGTCTGGCATAGCTTCTTCGATATAAAATGATATTGGTTCTTAGTGATCATCACCTCCTTTTCTAGATATTTGGTGAGCATCTTTTTAGTAACAGTCTCTAGAATTTTGCCAGTCATCAAAATCAATGGATTTTCTTTTCTTTCTTTCTTAGAAAAATAAGGAAAGCATTTGTCTTATCCCATTCTCAAAATATTTCAAATATCATTGACATGTGGTTCACCATGTAGATCCACCACCATTTCTCTCAGAACTCAAGAACTGGGTTCATTTGGACTTAGTAACTTGAACTCAACTGTGGCAGCAAGGCACTCTCTTATCCCCTCAGTACTTACCTTGAGTATCAATTTCCTATTAGCAAGTTTTCCCCTGTCTTTTCTAGCATAGAAACCATTCTCTTTGTCAGAGAAAATAAAAACTGAGCAGCTCAAAAGATTAATAAAGCATAACTCACAATTTCCTCTTAATTTCTGACTTTGCAGCAGGGACTATTTGCAAGGCTTAAATAATCAGGGGAATTGAAAGCACAGGGGCATATTTTCAGGCAGTTCCCAGTAGGCAGTTAATAAGGCCTCTTCTACAAGGTTCTCTTATGAATTTATCAGAAATAAGCTTTTATAGTGGAACAAGGCTGAGAACAATCTTTCTAGTCACTTCGAGAAAGTAAGAGGTTGGCAAATGATTAAATTTCTTTATAGTTGAAGGACAAAATTCAAGTTAATTCTTTTCGAAAAGGATATCCTTGAAACTTCACCCAAATGACTAGTAGGGGATTTCAATTCCAGAGGAGAAGGGAGCTGGGAGTTGTTGAATATGAGAAATAACCCCACAAAGGGCAGGCATTGCCAATGTAATGTTGAAGAATTATTGCTATCTCAGCATTTTGAGCCCTGGCTTACTTCCAACTGATTTTTCAGAAGATTGGGATGTAGATTAGCAGGCGTAAAGTACTGGGGCCAGAGAACAGGGAACTCTTGAAATTTCTTGCTTCATAATTGAAAAACCAACAATGATCTTGGAAAACTGACAATGAAATCTATTTTTCTTCTCTGGGCATGAAGATGGGGAACTACTCTGATAGGATGTTGCAAATTATCAGAATGAGCTGCTGCATTGAATGTTCTTGCTGAATTACTTTTTTGTTACTTGGAGGATCACTTTGGAAAGTGGGCGAGGGAAGCAGTATGCAGAAGTGACTTATTATAGAAACAAAAGGCATTAATTAACTATATCATCTATAAAAATTCCTTGTTCTACTATATTTCTGTGCATAATATCCATGATCCCCCTGGTTTCACAGATCCCTGGGAGGTAAGAAAGGACCATAATTATTGTCTTGATTGTTCAGATGAAGAAACTAAGGTTCATGGGCTTGAAATGATCCATCCTACCTAGTCATAGAGACAGAACCAAAACTAGAATCTAGGTCTTCTGATTATCAGAGATAGCTGTTGATAGTGGCCAGAGTGTTGGGTCTAGAGTTAGGAAATTTCAAATCCAGCCTTAGATATACTTATTAACAAACCGTGTCACTCTGGACAAGTCATCTGGCCTCTGTTTGCCTGTTTCCTCCACTATAAAATGAGGATAATAACAACATCTTCCTTGCAAAGGCTGTTGAAATTAAATAATATATTTTTTATTTATAGCATAGTTTCTGGCACAAAGATGATACTCTAGTAATGCTTATTCCTTTCATCCCTGGGCTGTGCCTGTCCACAAGAAATTAGGGCTGTCTTATTTCGCTAGGGGAAGATGATACATGATTATGTCGGTAGAGCACTGGGACTTAGAATCAAGACAGATGTGAGTTCAAATCTTACCTCAGGCATTTAGGTGCCTTCCAGCTCTAAATCTGGGATATTAAATTACACTGGAAGATCTTGCTCTTTAATTGTTTAATTTAAGTGCTGACTGATCTTTTTTGGCCATTCTCTCAGCTTAGGGCCCAATTCCCACTCCAGAGCTATCAACCTAAACACCTAATTGATACTTTAACTCTAGTTTGAGTAGGTTTTAGTCTCACACAATAGAATGATTATAAAAATAACCCTTGTTCTCCCTTTTACCACTCCATAGAGTGACTTCTTAATGACTATTCCCTCATAACTGAAATAAAATCAGAACTGACTTCCTCTGTCAGTCCCTTGTGGTGGTGGTAGTGGTAGTGTGTGAGTGGGGTGAGGGGGAATAGCTCACTATGATTCATTTTGAATCAGGAACTAACCTAAAAGACAGGTAAAGGGGGAAAGGAGTTAGGCTTAGATTCAGGAATATTTTATTTAAATTCTGACTAAGATTGTTTAAAACTATGTAACCAAAGAAAAATTATTTAATGAACTCCTAGAAATAATAATCCAGAAATCGATTCCTACCCTGATTATGTCTTGGTGGGGCAAGTGCCTGATAAACCTTAACTGTTTATATCATTGTAAAATTGTAAAGAAACAGACTTGTAGGGGGCAACTAGGTGGCTCAGTGGTTCAAATCTGGCCTCAAACATGTCCTAGCTGTGTGACCCTAGGCAAGTCATTTAACATTGCCTAGCTCTTACTGATCTTCTGCTTTGGAACCAGTACATAGTATTGATTCTAAGATGGAAGGAAGGAAAAAGAAAGAAAGAAAGAAAGAAAGAAAGAAAGAAAGAAAGAAAGAAAGAAAGAAAGAAAGAAAGAAAGAAAGAAAGAAAGAAAGAAAGAAAGAAAGAAAGAAAGAAAGAAAGAAAGAAAGAAAGGCAGGAAGAAAGAAAGAAAGAAAGAAAGAAAGAAAGAAAGAAAGAAAGAAAGAAAGAAAGAAAGAAAGAAAGAAAGAAAGAAAGAAAGAAAGAAAGAAAGAGAGAAAGAGAGAAAGAGAGAAAGAGAGAAAGAGAGAAAGAGAGAAAGAAAGAGAAGAAAGAAAGAAAGAAGAGAAAGAGAGAAAGAGAGAAAGAAAGAAAGAAAGAAAGAAAGAAAGAAAGAAGAAAGAAAGAAAGAAAGGCAGGAAGGAAGAAAGAAAGAAAGGCAGGAAGGAAGAGAAGAAACTTGTAGGGAACAAATGGTGTTAAAGGAAAAGTTCATGTTCTAAGTTAGACAAATCAATTCAATTCAACAATCTATTTTAAGTACCTACTATAACTAAGGTTCTGAGATTTCAAAGGTAGAAAAAAATTAATCCCTGCCTTTAATGAGCTTACATTATACTATGATGGGTGGCAAGCAGGAGGAGAGAATATAACAAGGAAAGGGGACATTAACTCAACCTTAATAGAAGAGGAAGGTTCTAAAAGAGTCAAGGGGGCGGAGGGAAGAGGATTTGCATTCCAAGAATAGAGGATGAACTATAGGAATGCACACAATTTCTCAGGAATCAGGGATGAAAGACATTATGGCTTCAGAAAGAAAGAAACTTTGTTTTTCTGAGAGCTGGAAAGGGGAATCCTTTGAAATTCTCAGTTGACCACTTCTTCCAGAAGCAACTGTTGTCACTAAGTTAATACCTAAGATCTAGGTTATTGTCTGGAAAAATTGCTTATCCTAAATTAGGTAGAAATTCACAAACTTTTCTTCACCCAAGCACCAAATGTCCCCAAACTCCCCTTTGACTGGCCAGAGTACCATTCTACCACTCACTGCCAACTTAATCCTGTACTATCAGGGCAGTGTTATCAGGTTGCAGACATCACTTTTTCAATTCCTTATATGATACACACACATACATACATCTGGCCCTTCTTCCAATCAAAATTTCCTAGAACCATAAGACACAGTCATATTTACACAGGATCAAAGAGGCCACAGGAATAGTAGATAAATAGATTCTGGTCATCAAAGCCTGAAGTTCAATAAGCGAGTCCTTTGATGTATCCTGTCTATGTGAACCTGGGCAAGTCACGTAACTTCCCAGTGTTCTAAACCACTCTTTAAGTCAGTAAATAGTAAACAAAATGCCTACTTGAAGAGGTAGAAGGAGTCATCTAAATTCTTTAAGGAAATCATGACTTTTCCTTGTTCTTAACATCATAGGTCTAGAGCTTGATGGTACCTCAAAGGCCCTCTAGTCTAATCTCTTCATATTGTAGATAAGGAGACTGAAGTACATGGAGGTTCCATGACTTATCCAATGTAAGGTCACTGAGGTAGGTGGGATCAAATTGTTTCACCAAAGAGATGTCTATTCACCTGAGTGTTTAACTTCCTTAAGGTATTTGTGGCCTACAATGGATTCATTGGGTTAATTCTTTCCATCTACATTTTTAATGTGGGAGAGTTTAACTTTGAGCCCACCATCCAAGCATGGTTGGGAATGGATGAAGTGGGAGGGCATCCCATGTGGCATGAGCAGAGTTAAGCTTTTATCCTGGCCCCTTGTGGTAATGTTTATTCTGGCTACAGTGCTTGAACACTAAGATTACTGACTCTGAGCCCCAATACTTTTCTGGGGAGGCATTGCTTTGGTCTCTTGATAAATAGAATGTCAAAGGGAACAACACTTATGGAAAGACCTCAATCCAACCTCTATCTATGGGGTGTCTGCATTTTTTTAATGGAGCTAGTATCACCCTGGAGACATGATGCTTCAAGTCAAATGAATAAATCTAACAGAATTTCAAGTACTGGGACCCAGAATTCCAGGCCCTTCAGGTGGCTGCCTACTCTATCAACTTGTAATGTTTCTCTGCTAAGGAAGCTATTCTATAGACCTTAGGATTTCCTCACATAAACATACCTCTCTATCCCTCCTTTTCAATTCAATTAAATGAGAATTTACTAAGTGCCTACTATGTACTAGACATTGTGTTAGGTACCATAGATAGAGGGGAGAAAAGTAATAATCTCTGACTTCATGAATCGTACATTCTATTTTCTCTTCCACTTTTCCTTCTGTCCTTCTCTCCTATATATACCATCGTCATCCTCCTCCTCCTTCTTTCTTGTTTATTTCACTCCTGCCCTTTCCACTTCTCTCTCTATCCTCTATCAATGCTTAGAACTTCCAGTACCCCAACAGGCGCCATTGTTTAGCTTAGAACTCGAAGGCTCAGAATTTAGGATAGTTTGTGCTTCAGTCAATAAGTACAGTACTTCTTGTACTGGATGCAGCTTCTGCTAGATTCATTTTATCTTAAAATTAGTCTTATCTTTTAAAAAATCTTAAAATCAAAAACCTTACTAAAGGTTTTTGAATGAAAGAAATCAAATTATTTTTTCCTTTTTGTTTTTGCTTCATATGGTTAATCTAGGAAAATCAACTGGGTTGAGAACTAGCTCTGCTTCCTATGACATTGGGTTAATTCATTCACTTCTCAGTGCTTTGGCTCCCTCAGTTTCCATTAAAAAAAAAAAAAGTCCAAGTTGGACTAGATGACCTAGTCTGAGGACTCTTCCATCTTGTGAACTAGTTTGGTTGTATTTTACCTTCTCAACCAGAAGTTTGTGTAGCTATAGCTGCAGTGCCATCTAGTGATGAACCTTCAAAACGCTGGACTTCTATGGAATTTGTTGTCCTTTTAACACTAAATAGACGCTCCAAACTATACTGGAGACTATTGGTAAAGATCTAAATTCTCTACCAACAATTTCTCTTGCCTTCCAAGCTTCAGTGGCTCAAGTAGAAAGGATCCGGGGAAAGGAAGGTGCCCTGCACAGCAGAAACAGGACACTGGGAAATATATGAAGGCATACAATCCAACAACTTAGAGATAAATAGATGGTCCTGAAGCCAGGAAGGCCTGTGTGCAAGAGGCGAATCCTTTGATGTAGCCTGTCTAAGTGAACCAACCTGGGCAAGTCACTTCATTTCCTAGTGTTTTAGCCCATTCTCTCAGGCAATAAATAGCAGAGAAGATGCCTGCTCGAAGAGGTGAGAGTCAAAAAAAAGTTCCCAAACTAAGGAAATCACGAATCCTTTCCTTAACCTTAAGATCAGAGATCTATCTAATCAGAGGTTGTTTAGTCCCATCTCCTTATTTTATATGTAAGGAGACTGAACTGTGTATCCAATACTTCTGCATGCAGAACACTGTGCTAAATGTTGGCGGAGATGCTTAGATAGGAAAAATTGGATTAATATGGCACAGACTATAGTCAAAGCCAGTGCAGTGGAGAGAGAAGTTATTATCACAGATAGCTGTTACACAATGACCCTATAGAGTAGAGAACTACATATTAAATCGCATATCGAAGGGTTATATGAGTTTAGAGAAGGAAATCACTACCCGTGGAGAGGCAGGAAGAATCGGTTTTGGTTTCCTCTTTTTTAACTTCATGGTTTTTAAGGTTGATAGCTTTTAGTTGTGTAACTAAAGTAAGTTGATATCTTTAATTTGCTGTAGATAGATAGAAAAAGCACATTGCCCTACATTACCCAAGAAAAGCTTTGCATATAATTAAACAGCTTTATGAGATGGCTACTGTATATAAATGCATGGTGCCAGATACTCCAGAGAGAGAAGGTACTGACCTCTCAAGTTACATGATAAGTAGAAGGTCAAGCTCACAAATAACTATAAGAAAGAATGAGATATGTGGAAAGTGCATGAGAAATTGGAGGAGAAAGATATTGCTTTCACCTGAAAGGCCATGGAAGATTTCACAGAGGGATGAAAACCCGAATGAGTCCAAAGAGCTGTCCTTAACTGAACCAGGATATCTTAGGAGGTGGTCACTGGAAGTTCATCTTCAGATGGAAGCCGAAAGACCAAACACATCAGGACATCAGAGAGGGGATCCCAAATGATAAGATTTGGGGATTTTATTCTAGGATCTGCGACTTAAAGAAAGAGAGGGCTTAATTGTAGATGGGGATGCGGGGAGGAAACCATTCAAGATAGCTGGGTCATGATATCCTGAGTAAATGTGTAAAGATAAAAGAGGGCAAGGTTGAGAACTGACCTGTATCATCAAGGTATTTTTTCTATTCCACAGAATCATAGAATCTTAGACCTGAAAGGAACTATGGGGATTATGGAGTCTAATCCACTCACTCTTTGGAGGAAATCTTAGATTAGAAGTAATCTTCTCATTTGCTGCTATTGAGATCATCAGGGATGGGGTTTGCAGCAAGCCAATTAATATGAGAAAAGGGAAGCCCGTCATGAGAGGTCAGACTCCTCAGTACTTAACGGTGCAAACTGCGTAGATGGGTACAGGAAAAAGAAGGATGCAGTACTCCAGCCTCTTGAAAGCCTCAGGTGAGAGGTTTCTCAATGCGAGAAATACAAATTAATATTGGAGAGAAGGGCACTAGCAGCCAGGGCATTAGGATAATAAGCCTACTGTATGTAGGAGGTGGCATTTGAATTGAGCTTTGAAGGAAGCCAGGAATTCTAAGAGGTAGAGGGGAGAAGGGAGAACATTCCAGCAGGAGCAAGGGCCCAGAGATGGAATTTCCTGTACAGGGAACAGCAAACAGGCCAGTGTGGCTGGATTTGAGAGGCCAGCGGCATTGAATTTATTGATTTATTTTTACTTATTTATTTATTTTTTCTGTTACATGTAGAAACAATTTTTGACAACTGTTTTCTGACATTTTAGAATTCAGGTTTTCCTGCTCCTTCCCTTTCTCTTCTCCCCGAGGCAATAAGTAGTCCGATATAAGCTGTACCAGTACTTTCATGCAATACATGTTTCCATATTGCTCATGTTGTAATAGAAGACATATCACACATACAATCAAAATCTCATGAAGCAAATAGAGTGGAAGATCTTTGATCTGTGCTCAGACTCCAACAGATCCTTCTTTGGTTGCAGATAGCATTTTCATCATGAGTCCCTTATGATTATCTTGGAGCTTTGCTGATAATGGTTTTAGTTCTTCATGGTGATTATTGTATACTATTTTTTTCTGTATACATTGTTCTGCGTATACTATATATATATATATATATATACACACACACACACACATATATATATATATACATTGATCAAAATGAGTCTTTAATTTTGAGCCAAAGTCAGAAAACAAATAGGTTCTAATATACATTGCACCACAGAGATCTAGCAGTAGATAGAGAGAAAAAAGAATCTAATGGGCCCTTACTTACCTATACCTTGGTCAATTTAACCCTGACCTTAGCACATACAACATCCTGGATATGCAGGTGAAAAATGGAAAAAGTCTAGAGGAAGAATGAGAAAGAAAGGAAGTGATGAAATGGAAGGAAAATAGACCAAGACAGAAAGTTGTACTATTTGTCAAACTAATTACAGCAACACCTTTTTGTGATAACAAAAACCCTAAAAACCAAGTGGTATTCACTGATTGGGAATGTCTGAATAAATCATAATAAAGGAATATAATGGAATTGGATTGCACCACAAGATGATATGAACAGGGGCAGCGAGGTAAGTCAGTGAATAGAGAGCCAAGCCTGAAGATGGGAGGTCCTGGGTTCAAATCTGGTCACAGATACTTCCTAGATCCATGACCCTCGGCAAGTCACTTAACCTCCATAGCCCTAGCCCTTACCATTCTTTTGCCTTGGAACCAATATATAGTATTGATTCTAAGATGAAAGGTAAGACTTTTAAAAAGATCCAATGTGATTACTGAATTTTAGACCCTAATAATAGATAATAAAATAAAGTTTCTTTTCCACTGACAGATGAGGAATGATGAATAAAGAATTTTGCATGAGCTTTCAGAAATGGTTGCTGTATCCATCAGGTGCCTCAGGTTACCTGTTGTTCTTTGTTATTCCAGAGGAATTCCATAGAGGAGAGAAGTATATCAGGAAATAACTGTAGCATTAAGAAATAAAAAGTATCAATACTTTCACACAAACACAAAAAGAAAGGAGAGAAAGAATCAGAGTGACCAGGAAAGCAAAGGAAATGGGGAGAGAGAAGGCGAAATGAGAAAACACTTGGAAGAAAAACAACAAAATAAAAGGTACCCTATTAACACTTATAGTTGGGAAGGTCTGACTCTGGAGGACCCTGGTGACCTATATTCAATATTAGAACAACATGAAGCACTCAAAGAATATTTGGTTGTTTATAAAAGAGCATTTGCTTAACCTTAGCAGCCCAGGATTATTCAGCAGACCACATCTCTCCTGCCTCCATATTGCTCATGATGGTCAGCTGACCAAGAATCCAGAATGAACTCTTTGGACTATTTGTAGTTGTTGTTTGTTTCTTGGTTGTGTTTTGATCTCAGGAAGTAACATCAACAGTTGAGATATTCAGTCCCCTGAGCTATTATTTAAGTGTTGAAATAAAGAAGTGAGTCCCTACCACAGAAAGACAAGTTAGTTTCTAAGTTAAGAAGGACTAACTAGTGTATGGGGGAAAAGGGGGTTAATTATATAAAAAGGTTGGACTGGATTATAGAGTTTCCAGGAATTTAATTTATTCCAAAGAGATTTATTAACAATTTATTTACAAAATATAGAAAGAATGAAGTAGGGAATCAGAGAGAGGATAGGGTAAGATATCTAGCCTAAGCACTAAGTAATTTACTCTGACCCCTGGTTCAAACTAGGCAGGGGAGTTACTCCTCATCCAGAGAGGCCTGGGCCCTTGTAGCCAAGGACCTGGAGATGTCTCTTTCAAGAGGATAGATCTCTTCTGAGGCTAGTTTCTTCAGAAAAACCCAGCAGTTAAGAATCAGCTTTTCATTCACCACATGTCAGTCCAAAGGAAGAGATTTAAGGACAATCTCACCAGAAATAGGGTCTCAGGTCCAGTCAGCAGATTCTTCCTCAGATTCTTCTACTCCAAGTAGAATTCCAAGTAGAAATGACTCAAGAAGTTGTAACTCCCTTTTAAAGACACTTTCTTTTGTGTCACTTCCTGTGCCTTCCCCTAATTTTGCATCTACCAATCACAATTGAAGCTTTGCTTTAAGACTGCCCAGAAGGCAGTCATTCAATTCTGATTTATCACCCAGTACTGCACACATAGGTCACAGACCTCCCCTACTCAAGTGTGAATGGGGGGTTTATACCTTTGGTGATTAAATCTAAAAATGGGCAGAGGAGTTAATTTAATTTTCACAATCAGGGGAGAATTAATTAATTTAATTTTCACAATCAAGGGAGAGTTAACTTTAATCTTCACAGTAGAGAAGCAAAGAACAGGTCTGAGAAAATAGCAGACAGGACAAGGAGGCATTGAAAATGAGGAGAAGCAAGAGTAGGAGGTCCAGAGTAGGGGTGCTGGGTACCCTGGAGATTGCTTAGGAAACTCAGAAATGAGAACACCAGAGGAGAGACGGGAGGACATTAAAAAACTCAATTTACCTACTTTATAATTTTGTCTTTAGACCATCTCCTGTTTACTATCCCATAGGAACTTAACCCACTTTTACCCAATCTTCTCTTTAGCCTTCCTTATTACTATCAAAGACAGCACTAGCCTTCCAGTCACCCAGATCTGAAACTTCTGTGTCATTCTTAACTCCTCAGACTCACACCTATATATCAATCCAGTTGATTACTAAATCTTCCCTTCTCTCACATATCTTCTTTTCTCCACATAAACAGCTGATTATTCTAGTTCAGGCCCTTCTCTCCTTGGTCCAACCATTGCCATCATCTCCTAGTTGATCTCCTGTTCTCAATTCTCTCCCACGTCCATTCATCCTCTACACATCTGCCAAAGCAATTTCTTTGATGCTCAGATATAATCATATTACTTTGCTATGATATAAATTCCAGTGTTGGTGAATGATCTTCAAATCAAATAGAAATTCCTCCTTTTGGCATTTACAGCTCTCTACAATCTAGTCCCACCTTAACTTTCTTGCCTTGTTATGTACTGTGATAATTAAAATGTTTGGGGAGCAAGGGAAATATATAACAATTATGACCTCTGAAATATGTTTTCTACTGTGTCTTGGGTTTATATAAATATAAGATGGTCACCAGGGAATATATTCCCAATTTATGAATATGCCCAAGCCAACTGGGTTTTATAGAGAAATTTAATTTATAATACACTGATTAATCAATGGAAAAAGAGAGAAAGTAAGAAAGGAATAAGAATGAATAAATCAGTCAGTTGGTTTTATCACTCACCCAAGATCTCTCTAGGTAAGGCTTCTTATGCCAACCTCAGGCTCCACCTTCAAGAGAGCCTCCTTTCAAGAAATGTTTCCAGAGCCTTCTCCTCCTGACTCCTCCTGAGTTCTCCTTCCACAGCCTCCTTCAAGACCTCTCCAGGAGCTCTCCCTCCAGGACCTCTCTCCTCTCAGCTTCCTTCAGAGCAAAACCTCCTCTTCTCAGAGCAAAAAAACTCTCCTCCCACTCTGTCCTCAGACTCCGCTCTCTTTAAGGAAACTATCTAAGTTCCCTCCCCTCAGTTCTCACATCTACCAATCACTGTCCATGTCTCCCCTGTGCCAATGGTGGCTCTAGTTTGACCCAGGACTGCCCAGAGGTCTGTGGCTTTGCACATGTCTGTTGAAGGTCATATTCTCAAATAATTAAATCTTCATCTTGCTGCAGCCCTTCCTAAATCCTGTTACTCTAAGTAGGGTGGAGATTGTATTTTCCAAGACCTGGTTCTGTCATTCCAAGTATCTCTATTGTATCAATTCTAAAATCAATCATGACTCAAAGAACTTCCTGTTCTATGCTTAAGCATAGGTCAAAGCCCTTTCCATTGTTTAGCAAAAGGTTTCTGTCCTAAAGTAGTCTTAAGTAGGGAGGAGAAGGATCCTCCCATGCCAAGGGGTTTCACATTCCAATAGAGTTCTTACTATCAGTAAGAAATTTTTTCCAAGTATGAAATTTCCCAATGGTGAAATTTCCAACATTCATAAGTCTAAGAAATTTTAAGGTTTACAGTACTCCCCTGTAAATGCTCAGTGGTCCAGCTAAATTGGCTGCCTTTTCCTTATTTGTGATATTTCATCTTCCCAATGAATATCTTTGCACTCACCAACTGTATGGAAAGGGAAAGAAAAGGAATAAAGTATTTATATGGCACCTACTATGCACCAGCTCCAAGTCTAAAACATCCTCACTCCCTCCATAGTTTTGCCTCTGGGAATCTAGTTTCCTTCAACACTCAAAAAGCACATTCTACATGATAACTTTCTTAACCCCCTCGTCAGCTGCCAATATCTTCCTTGTTGTCACCCCCTCCCCAAGAAAATAATCTTGTAACTATTTTACATCTATTTTGTGCAAATGTTCTTCTCTGACATGTTTAAAAAAAAAGCCCAATGTATACATGAAAGCTCCTGAAGGCACAGACTATTATGTTTTCATCTGTGTAATCCTGAAGCCTTGAATAGCACTTGGTACATAGTAGGGGATTAGCAAATGCTTACTGATGGATTGATTCACTCTCTGTGGCACACTCTACTTCTCTATTTCAGGTGCCCAATTATTCTTCCTTTCCCTGTTATCAAAATGCTCCCTTCAGAAAAGATCCACCTTCAGTCACTCACTTATGCTTAAGTATACCCTACAGCTATTCTTGGGCTTCTTTTATCTTACATAAACAAATGTGCATACACATATATGTGTATTTAAATTTAAATGCATATATAAATATACAGGTAGCTAGACAGTGCAATGCTTATAATGCTGGACCATGGAGTAAGGAAGACTCATCTTCATTAATTCATATCTGGCTTCTTCACGACACTTACTAGCTGTGTGACTCTAGGCAAGTTACTGTTTGCCTCAGTTTCCTCATCTGTAAAATGAACCCAAGAAGGAAATGGCAAACCACTTCAGTATCTTTGCCAAGAAAGCCCAAATGGAATCACAAAGAATCAGACACAACTGAAATGACAACTGAAATGACTGGATAGTGTTGAAAGGAAAGGGTTGAAGTATGCAGAGAGAAGTGGCATGAGACCAACAGGAAGACTCTGGAACTGTAAAGGGGGTTAGGCTGTGTAAGACTGAGACTAAATGTAATAATATTTTTTGGTCACCAAGGATTTTATTTATAAAATCCTAATGAACACCCAAGTCAGCTGGAAATTTTATGTTGATTTAATTGATAGTGGAAGAGATTAAGGAGAAGGAAGAAGGAAAGGAGTAGGTTTTCTCCCCCGACCTGGCTGGTACAAAGCTGGGAGATTAGGAGATAAGGTTTTGGAGTATGAAGGAGGAAGGAGTCAGGCTTGAACTCCAAAAGGGAAAGGGCTAAACCAAGATGCCGAAACCTGAAATCAGCTCCAGGGCAAAACTCACCACCAAACCCAGCCAATAGCTGCCACCACACCAAGATGTCAGAATGCTTAGCATGCTGCCAGCCACAGTCGTGTCTCCAGGGAAAGAGGAGGAGAGAGGAAGTGACATTCCTTATATAGACAGTTTTACATTACTTTCCTGCATCTCATCTGTACCAATGATGGCTTAGCTTGACTTAGGATAGCCCAGGGGTCTGTCCTTTTTTCTGCACATGTCTGTTGCAGGCCATTTCCTCAGATAATTAAATCTTGAGTTTGATGCAGACCTTCCAGATCTTGTTAAACTAAGAAGGGAGGAGAAATGTAGAGTTTCCAAGACCTGATTCTGTTGTTCCAAGTATCTCCAGTGTTACTGATCAGGAAATAGCTAAATCAGATCTTCTAAAGAATGGTCTGATTAGGGTAGAATGGTTTTAAAATTCACAGCTGAGACCAAGACTGTTAGCTGGCTCTCTGGAGAATCTCTACGGGTGGTTGGCTGCACATTTCCTTGGTGGCTAATCCTGTCCTTTCCTGATTCCTTATTACTATATTTCATTGAGGCAGTTCCTGGTGAACCTGATCTATTACAGAGATTGTGAGATCGAGTCTGGATCCTTTTTGGATCTAAGACCTTCCCTTGCCCTAACAAAACCTTACCCAGACCCTTTCCTTAAATCCAACAAAGGAGGGTGGGGGGGGGGGTTAGTTGAGGGTTTTAGTTAAGATCAGAGACTAAAGATTTCAGGGTAGGGAGAATTAGCATAGGAAGTTCACTAAGAAGAAATCCCTGGGAAGGGATTTTTAGATCTGGAGGGTATAGGTAGATTAGCATTAGTTTGGATTATCCCAAATCCCCCTTTCACCTTCCCTTGTTTATTAAATCCAAAAGTGTTCTGTGTTAATATGGTGGTCTGTGCCTATTAACTCAGGGTCTAGCTCTGCCTACCCTGGGCTTGGGTACTCTTCCCAAATCCTATTACTGGCCTAAATTACCATCCCCCAAACCAAAGTTATATAAATAATAAAATATACATATGTAAAAATGAGCATGTGTGCATAGCTTTCATGTATATACTTCTGTATTTATATAATTTAATAGAAAGACTGCTGGATTGGTAATCAGAGGCCTACGTTCAAATTCTGGCACTGCCCATTACTGACAATGTGACCTTGAGCCAAACACTTTACTACATGATCTTGCCAGAGGTCTGCATAGAAAGACCACCATCTGCTGATGGAACCTGGTCTGCTGTTTCCCTCTCTGGTTGATTTTCCCTAAACTCTTTACTGTTTGATTTCATTGATGTTGGATTGCTTGTAGGAACTCCTTTCCTGCTCTCCATCTAGTCCTTTGAATTTGAATTACTCCCTGGGATTTGGTCCTAATTAGGAAGAGCATCCTGCTGATTCTCTTTGAGCTGGCTCCCCAGCACATCCTTTTCCCCTCGAAGATTCTCTTTTCTTAGGGAAATGCTAATTATCCTTAAGACCACGTGATATTGGCCCTATTGCCCCCTATAGAATTGCCTGGGGCTCCCAAACAAAACAAAACCCTCCCATAGAATACCATCCTTGACACAGACCAAGATGCCCTAAAACCCCCCAGCTTTGGGCTCTAGATTACAGCAATGAGAGAGCCAGATCTCCACAGGCCAGCTTAGTCCCCCTGTCAGGGAAAGGGGCCCAAAATAGCACCTTCTTCCCACCTGTTCTCATGCTGATTAATCTCTAGAGTCTACCACAAACCTAACGCATTCCTGCCCCTGGTGATGGAACTTCCGAATCCCCAGGTATTAGAGGGCTCACTTCTCGCGGGCCAGAGTTCTTCCGCAAACCAGACTGATGAGACAAAGCGAACTGTTCAGTCAGAAGGGAAGCCCTCTTTCCCTCCTCCCACTGCCCCTGTGGAATGCGTGGCCGATGTCGCAGAATCTAGCTGTCCCATAGGTTGCCCAATGCTCTATCGGCTGCATTTAGCCATGAACTCCTGCTGGACACTGAGCCACATCTCCCTCCCCCAGGACTGAGACTTTTAGCACCTGGTTGGTCCAGCTGAGGCAGAGAATGATCCCCACGTGAGCCGTACGATTTTACAACATGGAAACGATCAAAACCTCAAAGCACCAATTCTTGCTGGCTGCTAAGGTACCTTCCAAAGCGAAAATTCTGTGATTCTATGCCAGCTAAACAGGGCTGTGAGCCTGACTGGCAATGGAGCTACAACATGGGTGTGGACTAGTCTCAAGCCACGTGGGTATGAACAATCTCATTTTTTTTAAACCCTTACCCTCTATCATAGAATCAATGATGTGCATTTGCTCCAAGGCAGAAGAGCGGTAAGGGTTAAGCAATGGGGGTTCAGTGACTTGCCCAGGGTCACACAGCTGGGAAGTGTCTGAGGCCAGATTTTGAACCCAGGACCTTTCAACTCTCAATCTACTGAGTCACTCAGCTCTCCTAAACATCCTTATTGATTTATTTGTTTGTTTGGTTATTTATTTATTTGCTTATTTATTTGTTTGTTTGTTTGTTTTTTATGTATGCATACACACACACACACACACACACACACACACACACACACACACACACACACACACACACACACACACATATATATATTAATAAAATCCTTATTTTGTCTTGGAGTCAATACTGTGATTCCAAGGCAGAAGGTAAGGGCCAGGCAATGGGGGTCAAGTGACTTGCCCAGGGTCACACAGCTAGGAAGTGTCTGAGGCCAGATTTGAACCTAGGACCTCCCATCTCTAGGTCTGGCTCTCAATTCGCTGAGCTACCCAGCTACCCAGCTGCCCATCCCCCCAAACATCCTTATTTTAAAAGAAATATAACTATTGATGGTGATGGCAGCAACAGGAAGATGACAGTGAGGAGCTGTATTTAGACAAATTGTAAGAGTTCCTAAGCCAGAACTAGTCAAGACCTTGAGCTTGTGGCAGTGGGATATTGGAGGAGTTTCTGGACTAAGTGAAGAAATCCAGAACCGAATCAAAGGTCAGTGACACGCAGAGCTACAACATGAGCATTCTTGTTCCTTGCCCATCTCTGGTACTTCAAGTCGTGTTCAGGGTAGGTAGAAGTTAGTCATAGAATCAGTCATAAATCTAGCAGGGATTTCAGAGACCAATTAATTGAATTCTTTAATTTATAGATGTGGAAACTGTGGCTCAGGGAGGATAAAGTCAAAGTAGTAATCATCAGAGGTAGGATTTGAACTGGAGTCCTCTGACTCCAGAGTCAGTGTTTTTTGTACTACGTTGTGCTACAGAGCAAAGGGTAACTCTAGTGATCCCACATTCATTTCCCTCAAGCCCAGGGTGTTACTATGAGTTTGGAGTCATTGCAGAGACTCTTGAAGGAGGTGGGATTCATCAGAGGGGAAAATGTTACTGTTTGTTTATGGGCTTGGGCAAGAATCCTCTCTGTACTACTTTTCCTATGTGTAACAACCACTATCCCAACTCACAGCCACTAACTGGCATTTTGGATCCCCATATGGGGAGCTGCTGCTACTCTTAGGGTTTGGGCTATTTTCCAATCACTTTAGCTCATGAGCTGCCACTAACAACCAATGTGCTTCCCTTTTTCATTCAGCCAATTGAACCATTAGCTTTTAGGAAAAGGTTTAACTAAGAGGGATAGCAAGGCTAGTTGGTAGAAAATATTTCCCCCAAATATATACAGAGCCTGTAGGGAGACAGCATTAACATAAAGTACAATGACAGTAAGACAGAGAATGTATGTAGCAAAGGGATACCTCCTGAGGCCTCACCTTTGAAGTCCTTTTCTTTGGGGAGTCCTTATTAAGTTTTCAGCAAGAAGTATCATTAATTACACTGTGGCACAATTGAATGTAATGGACTTCTCTACTAGCAGCAATGCAATGACCCAGGACAATTCTGAGGGACATAAGAGAAAGAGCACTATCCACATCCAGAGGAAGAACTGTGGGAGTAGAAACACTGAAGAAAAACAACTGCTTGATCACATGGGTTGAGGGGATATGACTGGGGATGTAGACTCTAAAAGATCACTCTAGTGCCTTGATGGTGAAACTATGACACACATGTCAGCAGTGACACACGTAGCTCTTTTTGATGACACACAGCCACACGCAGGTTTCAGTAAACCCCTTGGGGTGGGGAAGGCTGCTCCACATACTGGCTACGTGGAGGGGGGCAAGTGGAGGGCAGTGCACACTAGATGGCTGGGGTTCTTGGGGCTCCCACGGGGGTGGGGAGTGGGGAAGAGGATCATGTGTGGGACAGCAGGCTGGCGGGAGGCAGCCTCTGCTCTCCTGGCACCCCAGGCCAGCTGGCTGGGGAGGGGTCAGATGGGGCAGGGCCAGCAGAATCCTGGACAGGGCTCTGGCCCGTATAACATGGAGGAATGCCTGGAACCAATTACCAGACACTTTTAACACCCTGAAAAATATAGCAATAGCATACTCACAATTTTTCCCTCTACATACTTTTGTGAGACCTTATTCTCAGTATTAAGTAATATCAAAACCAACAAAAGAAACAGATTGACAGATGAAATTAGTAGCGCTTGCTTGGGCTTGAAGTGTACAAAATACCAACCTTCAATTGAAGATTTAGCCAATGAAATTCAGCAACAAAAAAGTCACTAATAGGCAGGTTAGTTAAAGAATTCCTCCTCCCTTCACATCTTAGTTCATGGCACCGCACACAAGTTAAATAATATGAAGACCAACAAAAGAAACTGACAGATGAACAAAGAAGTCACTAAGCAGGTAAGTTAAATAATTTGTTTTTGGTTTATTAAATACAATTATATATTACAATTATATATTTTTGTTATTTAAACTATAAATATCATGAAATTATGGGTTTTTTCTTGAATTGACATACCACCTGGGTTATGCTTGGCTTTTTGGCAAATTTTGACACACCAAGTTCAAAGGTTGCCCATCACTGCCCTAGTGAAATTATCAATAATATGGAAATGGGTCTTGATCAATGATACATGTAAAACCCAGTGGAATTATGTGTCAGCTATGGGAGGGGGGTGGGGAAAGGGGAGGGAAAGAACATGAATCTTGTAGCCATGGAAAAATATTATAAATTAACTAATCAAATAAAATTTTTCAAAAGAAAAAAAGAAATATCAAAGATGAAAAAGTTGCTCTGTTGGGGGCAACTAGGGAGATCAATGGATAGACAGACCCAGAAATGAGAGGTTCTGAATTCAAATTTAGCCTCAGATACTTCCTAATTGTGTGACCCTGGACAAGTCACTAAACCCCTATTGCCTTGCCCTTACCACTCTTCTGCCTTGGGACCAATACTTAATATGTAATATTGGACCAATAATTAATATGTAAGGGCTTAAAAAAAAGTTACCCTGCTGGGCTGGCTCTTTTTGGGGCATAGCATTTTTGCTGGATCAATCATTCTGATGCTTAGCTAGACTGATCTGCTCAGTTAGGTCACTTCTCTGGGCCAGATCATTCTAGTGCCACTCATACTCTCTCCCCTCTCCCGTTCGGGTGTCATGGGAGGAGAACATGCCACCTGTCTTCCTTCAAACTCTCCAGATCTTGCAGTGATCATGAATTTGCTGTCTGCTCATATCCATCTCAGGGTTTCCATATTGTCCCGACTCCTAGTAGTTACTGCTACCAGTAGTGCAGGTGGTAAATACCACTACTGAGGGGGCTTCTAGACCTCCTGAATTTGTAGCTTTGACTGAATACTCTCATATTGGAGTGTGTTTTTGCCTAAAACCAAGGGGAAACAGTCACAAAAGAAACAGAGGCTCTAAGTGCTCATGGACACCCAATGGTCAGTGAGGGAAATGAAGCCTACTGCTCTTCCCTCACTTCATAGTTCTGTTTCACATGTTGCCTGGAAGGATAGAGATTGACCATATTTCTCTTTTGCATATGTAAAGATAATTTTAGGGTTGTGACTTAAAATCTATGGTTAATTGGTTGCCGGGGAAAATCCCAAATAAAATACCCATCAGTCTGGAAATTTATGGTAATTTAATTAATATAGAGGGAGGGAATTTAAGGAGAAAGAGGGAAAAGGATATAGGATTCTCCTGCCTGACCGGTGCCAGTGGGAGTTGTAAAATCCCTGCCTCTAGGTCTCTGAAGATTAGAGGCTTCTAAGGGGATAAAGTTGGAAAAGTAAAGGAGGGAAACTCAGCCAGAAACTCACCATCAAACCAGACAATAGCTTGTAGCCACAATAAGATGCTGAAAGGCCAGCATGCTGCTATCAGCCAATTCTCTGCCGCAAAGGGTACTGGAGAGAGGAAATGAGCCAATATATAGACTGTTCACCCTTGTGTCTCCTCCTCTAAATGCCCATTATTTAGTTCTCATCTCTTTTGATTAAATTATATCTTTAGAGTTACTTAGCATTTCTTTGTTAAGTTCACCTTTTGTGAGTTACTTAACCTTTTTGTGATTAATTTAACCTTTATAGTTACTTAACACCTTTTTGTATTAAGATCTTAAAATGGACTTAACTTAAAATTCTAGCTTCACTATAAGGTAAGAGTTAAGTACCTTCATTGTTCAATCAGGAAATAGCTAAATCCAATCTTCACACATACTCACTTATTTCCAGCTGAACAGTCCCCGAGTCATCAATTTGTCTGCCTTTCTAGCTAATTAAGAAGACTTTTTTGGGTGGGACCAAAACCCATTATTTGATAAAAACTGCTGGGAAAATTGGAAGACAGTATGGGAGAGATTAGGTTTAGATCAACATCTCACAAGATAAACTCAGAATGGGTGAATGACCTGAATATAAAGAAGGAAACTATAAGCAAATTAGGCAAGTATAGAATAGTATACTTGTCAGATCTTTGGGAAAGGAAAGACTTTAAAACCAAGCAAGAGCTAGAAAAAAAATCACAAAACATAAAATAAATAATTTGGACTACATCAAATTAAAAAGTTTTTGTACAAACAAAACCAATGTAGCCAAAATCAGAAGGAAAGCTACAAATTGGGAAACAATCCTCATAAAAACCTCAGACAAAGGTTTAATTACTCAAATTTACAAAGAGCTAAATCAATTGTACAAAAAATCAAGCCACTCTCCAATTGATAAATGGGCAAGGGACATGAATAGGCAATTTTTAGTTAAAGAAATCAAAACTATTAATAAGCACATGAAAAAGTGCTCTACATCTCTTATAATCAGAGAGATGCAAATCAAAACAACCTCAAACCTAGCAGATTGGCTAACATGACAGCAGAGGAAAGTAATGAATGCTGGAGGGGATGTGGCAAAGTGGGGACATTAATTCATTGCTGGTGGAGTTGTGAACTGATCCAACCATTCTGGAGGGCAATTTGGAACTATGCCCAAAGGGCAACAAAAGAATATCTACCCTTTGATCCAGCCATAGCACTGCTGGGTCTGTACCCCAAAGAGATAATGGACAAAAAGACTTGTACAAAAATATTCATAGCTGCGCTCTTTGTGGTGGCCAAAAACTGGAAAACGAGGGGATGCCCATCAATTGGGGAATGGCTGAGCAAATTGTGGTATCTGTTGGTGATGGAATACTATTGTGCTAAAAGGAATAATAAAGTGGAGGAGTTCCATGGAGACTGGAACAACCTCCAGGAAGTGATGCAGAGTGAGAGGAGCAGAACCAGGAGAACATTGTACACAGAGACTGATACACTGTGGTATAATCGAACGTAATGGACTTCTCCATTAGTGGCAATGCAGTGATCCTGAATAACCTGGAGGGATCTACGAGAAAAACCACTATCTACATCCAGAGTAAACACTGTGGGAGTAAAAACACCAAAGAAAAACAACTGCTTGAATACATGAGTCAAAGGGATGTGGTTGGGGATGTAGACTCTAAATGAACATCCTAGTGCAAACAACAACATGGAAATAGGTTCTGATCAAGGACACAAATAATACCCAATGAAATTGCACATTGCCTGTGGGAAGGGTGGGTGAAGGGGAGGGAGGGAAGTAATGTGATTATTGTAACTAAGGAATAATGTTCTAAATTGACTAAATAAACTAATTCAAATGGGGAAAAAAAAGAAGACTTTTTTGGGGAACCTTTTCTTAGAATCTAAGTATTGGTACTAAGTATTAGTTCCAAGGCAAATGA
This sequence comes from Monodelphis domestica, assembly GCF_027887165.1. Lineage (NCBI taxonomy): Eukaryota > Metazoa > Chordata > Mammalia > Didelphimorphia > Didelphidae > Monodelphis > Monodelphis domestica. The sequence goes on along the minus strand of NC_077230.1, from coordinate 119,469,694 downwards.
GGGCTAGGCAATTGGGGGTAAGTGACTTGCCCAAGGTCACACAGTTAAAAAGTGACTGTGACTATATTTGAATCGAGGATCTCCCATCTCTAGGCCTGGCTCTCAATCCACTGAGCCACCTAGTTATTCCAAAGAGGTTGTGTGTGTTTTTTTTTAATCATCATACTATTTAAGCTCCTTATTCCCCAATGGCCAGAAACCAGCTCCCTCAAGTTTCCACACTGTCAACTATACAAGAGCCATGAAGGAAACATATTTGGATGCTTCGAGGCACTCCCATTACATATTCAAGAAACTTTTCTATGTTCCATGTCTCATTAACCTAGTGCTTTGAATGGAAGGGTTTTTATATGAGATAAATTAAATTCAGATGTTCCCAGAGAGGAGACTATCTGGATGGAGGCACGAGTCATGTTGTGAATGATTACCAACACTCCCTAAGAGTGAGCCTGATATGATGGACTACTAGGTGCCAATAAGATCCTGGAGCTGGAGGGTACTAAGTGGTCATCTAGTCCAACTTCTCAAAGCATGAATTGCCAATGCTGACCTTTGGAAGCTCTTGACTCTCATTTGCATTTTTTTCCATTTCAGCATGTTTTCCCTTTGCCATTCTCATCATTGCCTCACGCTACTCCCCGGCTTCCCAAGAAAGAAGGGGAGAGGAGGTAGCATCTGGGGCAGTGAAGACCTATGAGGAAGAGGGGCAGAGGACATCACAAGGGTCCAGTAAGCCTTCTGCAAAGAATTCTCTTTATAAGGCAAAGGTGGACTGGGAAAATAGGAGGGGAGAGGCAGTTTGGGGTAATATGTTGGGCTTCAAGCTAGGACTCCAACTCATGCCTCAGACACTTGTCTCCTCCCATTGTTGAGTTCTTGGAACCTCCATTTTGAAGAAAAGACCAGATGATCTATCTTTCATTTTCTAGATTTTGTCACCATGACTTAGCTCATTTATTCTGTTCTCCAGACCTCAAACTCTTTTTCAAACACCCCAAAGTACTCCTCCATCTCCACTGGATTCATTCTGCCCAGGGCTCCCAATTCTAATACATATTTACTTAAGCAATACTTTCTGTCTCTACCCTTGTTCGTTCTCTTTCCCCCTATTATCTGGCTTCCTTTACCCCATCTTATGTCCCTATGCTGTCAGCCTCTGTACCCATTTTTCTGATTTTTCTCTATACCTTCTTTGGTTTTCTTTGCCCCCTCTACTCTACTACTGTGATCATTAAAGTACCCAAAGAACAAGATACGCCTGCTATCATTTCATAAATTAATGATAAGTTCACATATCTTGTTAAAAAATCATCCCCAATTCCTTATACTAATCCTCTTCTCCTCCCACCACTCCCCACCCCAAACACATCAAAAAAAAAGAAGTGAGAGAGGGGAGAAATATTAAGGATAGGTATAATTTAAGCATAGCTTAACCATCATGCCCTTCTTTCATTCTGTTGTTGTAAAACAGGAAGACCTGTCACACTTTTCACAGATGTCCATACATATGCTTACCTCTCCCACTCATCCCTTGGTGGCCTAGAGAGACATTTGCCAGAGGCTACCCTGCCCTTGGACAGCTTTTAGACTTGTTGAGACTTCATCCATCAAATTGTTCCCTGACACAAAATATTCTATAGCTGGCAGAGAGGACCCAAAATCTTGTCTTTCAGGAGGAGCTCTGATGAAAATTTTTGAATGTTGCTTTCTCAAAGGACCCAAACTTTTTAAATCCAGATTGGCTGTGTTTCTGAAGTTTTGGTCATTTTTCCATGTACTAGTAGTGTACTGGTCCAACCCAGGGACCCCCAAATGTCTGTAGGGGGGACTTGCTCTCTGCCTTGCATAAAACCTCTTGATCCTAAGCTGACACCTATGACAGGAGCTAAAAGTCCAATCTGATGCACAAGAAAATGGAGGCAGGGTATAGCCAGAAACTGCCATGAAAGTACCACTTTTCTACTTTATTTACTGTTTGAAATGCTGACAAGATGCTGGGAAATGGGCTTGGCCTTAACCTATAGACCTAAGATTGACCAGGTTGTAACATTAAATAAGCAGGAAGCCTTCTGCATGCCTAGCACTGTGCAAGGTGCTTTGTGGGATATAACCCCTGCCCTCAAAAGGTTTGTAGCTGGTATTAGAGATAAGAATATGTACAAAAAAAAACAACTAGAAAACTATTCAATTTATTGTATAGCCCAGTGGAACTGCTTTTGGGCTCTGGGAGGGGGTAGGGAATAGGGGAGGAAAAGCAAACGTATCATAGAAACATCGAAAAATATTTTAAAAAGAAACAAAAAGAAAACTATACAAGACAACTGATTATATGCATGCATTCACCCATGTTGGAAAGGTATTATGGTGTCATGGGAAAGACTTCTAATACTCTGAAAGGCAGGAGATTGAAGCCTGGCTCTGTCATTCACCAGATGCATGACTTTGAGTCATTCTCCTAACCTCTCCAAGCCTCAATTTCTTTAACTGGAAAGTGGGTATAAGTTAGACCTGGGCCTACCCACCTCTCAAGATAATTAAATAAAAAAAGCAAAGGAAAAAATATATGTGAAAGGATTTAGTAAACTTTAGAGTAAACTAAGTAAATGTAAAAGAATATTATTGAACACTAGACTGTAGGATTCAAATCTTGGCCCTGTAGAATATATGAGTACATCCATCTCCTTATTTTATTTGAAAGCCGTGGAATAGGGTAGGATGTTGACCATGCTTGTAGAGGCTTCCTGTTGTGTTTTGTGGTCCCAAGAGCAAAGTGGTGGGGTGTGGGCGCAGTAGGCTTAGAAATGACCATGATGGAAAAAAAAAAAGAAAAGAAATCAACAACATAAATTGTGTGATTCAGACTGTATATTGTAAAAATGGAGATTTGCACCCCACACTTCAATCCCCAGAAGTCCTTGGTACTTCCCAGAATTCCCTATAATCTCACCTGAGTCCTCACGGGAGTTCAAGAACAGAATTTTTATTTAAAGGGCTCTCTTCCTCCCAAGACTTCTTCCGCTTCTAAGCACACGAATCTCTCTACCTGGCAGGCAAGATGTAAGTGGCTGTGAATGGGTTATTCAGCCCTAGGCACGTGCTTTCTTATTTTGTATTTCTTTATCCTTGATTTCTAATCATCTTTAATAAACCTCTAAAAATATAATACTTTTAGTAGAGAAACTAATTTAATTGATACAATATGCTAAAGGAATGGATTCATATGAGAGCTGTAAATCTCAAAGAAGACCAAAGATTCAACTGAACTCTGAATGGGTAGGATTTGAAGGGACCAACAGAAGGGAGAAGGCATTTCAGCAAAAGCTGAAGAGAGAACTACGACCTGGAAAAGGAGATCTGTCTAGCTATAGTTCAGCTTCTAAGCTTTCCAAGATATGTCATATTGGCCTGTCTGCTAGGTGTAAGGTGGAACCTCAGAGCTGTTTTAATTTGCATTTCTCTAATCAAGAAGGATTTAGGACATTTTTTCATATGATTATTGTTTATAGCGTTGATTTCTTCATCTGAAAGCTGCCTATTATTGTCTTTTGACCATTTATCATTTGGGGAATGTCTTGGAGTCATAGCCAAATCACTAATACTAAAATCAATGCAAATTAAAATGAATCTATTATATCCATCATATTGGAAGATGACAAAAAATGGGGAAAGTCCATGCTGGAGGGGCTATAAAAAAACAGGAACCTACTGTTGATAGAGCTATGAACTAGTCTGACCGTTCTAGTAAACAATCTAAAATTATGTATGAGAAAAGGTTTTTCTGACCCACTGATCTTATCATTTCTGAATAGAGTGGGTCAATGACTCTCAGCTGGATCAAATAAGACTGATTCCATAGACAGTCCCTTCCCTGGTCATTACTCCCAAACGTGTGTGTTCCCCCCATTAGAATTTGGACTCATTGAGGGCAGTGACTTCTATATTTGCATTTTTAGGGTTTAACAGAATGGAAATAGCTCCATAAACGCTTCATAAATGTTTCTTGAGTGACTGTCTGACTGAACATATAATTGATGATTAAGCACCATAAATGAAAACTGAAAACCATCTGAATTCAGATTAAATATAAGATCAGTCTGAGGCTCTAGAGAACTGGTAACAACACTTATTTCTCTTTCCAGGAGAGAAGTTGCATACTAGAATTGTAGAATTTTGCACAGACTATATCAGATGTGATCTGTTTTGCTTAATTGATTTTCTTTGCACACTATGTTGGGAATTTATAAACACAAAATAAAACCCCAAATCAATAAGAAGTTAAATAATAATCATAATGTTTCTCTCAGATGTTGCTATTTAATAGATATTGAAGGAGGAGACTAGAAATGGAGCTTTGTGGGGGGAGGGGTTGAGCAAGGTAAATTTGGAGAGTGGGATACTACCATGGGAGTGCTAGGGAGTCATTGGATCATTTCAGTCATGTCTGGCTCTTTGTGACCCCATTTGGGGTTTTCCTGGCAAATACAATGTAGTAGTTTGCTCTTTCCATCTCCAGCTCATTTTACAGATGAGGAAACTGAGGCAAACAGGGTTAAGGGACTTGGCCAGGGTTACACAGCTAGTAAATGCCTGTGCTTAGGCATGACTCATCTTTCTGACTCCAACCCCTACTTTCTATCCACTGAGATACCTGGATGTCCTTTTGCTAGATGAGTAACCATCAAAAAATCACTTAACTTTTCAGACTCAGTTTTATCATCCCTCAACTGGAGATAATGATAACGGTCTCCAATGACAGTTGTGAGGATCAAAAGCCACATCTCAACTTTCCCCATGGAGGTTTTGTTCAACATAAGAAAGCAAATGGGAATTTGGGAGGGGCGGCAGTTTGTGGAAGCTGGAGAAGACACATGAAGGCCAGCAGACGACCCAGAAAAAGTTTGGAAACTATATATAGTCTGTCTCCAAATACTTAACCCAACTCTTATGATAGATAGAAAGCCTCTAAGCATCACACAAAAGAAAAAGGAGGCACTCCGATTTCTTCTCTGGGGTGAAGGGAGGGACAAAGCATTTTACACAGATTTTCCAGATCGAGGGGCAACGCGTTCCTAAGCCCTGGGAGGTGGAGGAAGCACCTGAACTTGGCAAACATTCGAAGCGCTTTACAAATGGTATCCATCAGATATCTATTAGACCAGGTCTGTTTGAGCAATATGAAATATGGTTGAATTCCCAGCAGATGGCAGCATAGGGTAAAAAATGAGAGGTGGATTCTTTTTTTTTTTTTTCTCATTACTCTGGAAGAGCTGATGGAAACATCTCTTACATTCTCCTTTTAATGACTCTGATTTCCAAATTGAAAAAGCCACAGTGATACACTAGCCATGTCTGGGCATAGAAGTCTTGTAGACAGAAATTCAATAGATAGACAGACAGACAGACAGGCAGATAGATAGATAGATAGATAGATAGAAAGATAGATAGATAGATAGATAGATAGATAGTTTTTGATACTGATGAGTCGGAACTACGAATAAAATGTCGGGTATGAAATCAGGAAGATCTGAGTTCAAATTTGACCTCAAACACATTCTAGCAGAATGACCCTGGGCATGTCACTTAACCTCTATATGCCTGTTTCCTTATCTGTAAAATGAGGATAATAATACTTATTTCTCTGGGGTTTTGTGAAGACCAAATAAGATAATAATTGTAAAGTGCTTATTTAGCGCATTACCTGGCACATACTAAGCACTATATAAATAGTAGGCATTACTTCTATCTAGGGAACTCCTCTATCTAAGTGGGAAAATTCTCTGAACTGAATATAGGTTGGCAACTTCTCTTCAATAGGGAGTCTTAAAGAGTTGTGAAGGACATTAACTGAACCCACATCTCTAGTGTAGCTCTAATTCCACTATATTTAAATAGCATGCTGCTTCTCTTGTAGATATATTCATGAATTAAACCAATTGGGAGATATGGTATTGACTACCCTACCTTGTTCTCAAGAGACAGACAGATGTAATTGGCACTAAGGAGGAGGAAGGAGGAAGGAAGGAAAGGAGGGAGGGAGGGAGAGAGAGATAAAGAGAGAAAACAAAGAAGAGAAAGAAAGAAAGACAAAGAAAGAAACAAAGGAGGAAGGGAAGGGAGAGAGGAGGGTAGGGAGGAAAGGAAAGAAGAAAGGAAGAAAGGAAAGAAGAGGAGGGGAAAAGTAAATAAGTATTTATTAAGGTCCTACAATGTGCCAAACAATATTAGCACTTTAGAAATGCTATCTCATTTGATCCTTAAGATAACCCTAAAAGATAGGTTAATTATCTCCATTTTACAGTTGAGGAAGCTGAAGTAGACTTAAATTAAAGGTTTTGCCCAGATCTAGTAAATGTCTGAGCCAGCATTTGAATTCAGAGCTTCCTGAATAAAACATTCTAGGCTCGACTCTCTGTCCAACCATACCACTTCTCTTACAGACATCTTTAAAAATTAAACCACTTGGAAGACATAGACTACTATACCTTCATCTCAAGAGAAAGGCTAACATATGTGGCACCAAAAAAAATTGGACTGAAATCAGTAGAGATAACCCTTTCACTATCTAGTTGAGGGATCTCAGGTGAGTAACTTGAAGATCCAAAAGCAAAAGGCAAAATTTCTGCTCACCCTCATGACATTTACACATTCCTTAAGTATAGAGACAGTTCACATGCTCAATAGACACAGAACTTAGGAGTTTCCAAGGTCAAACTTGAACCCAGCACCTCCTACTGAGTTATATTTTGGAGAAGTTCAGTTGCCAGACATCCAGTTTGAAATATTTGATAAGCAGTTGATGACACAGAAGTGAAGTTCATACAATCAATAAGCATTTATTGTGCTTAATTTTAAGATGTGCCAGGTATTGTGAGGAATGATGGAAATACAAAGAAAGACAAACATGGTCCTTACTTTCAAGGGCCTTAAATTCTAGTGAAGGAGAAAATATGTAAACAATGAAATACATACAAGATACATATAGAGTAGTTGGGAGGTAGACTTAAAGGGGAAGCTGCCTGAGGGAACCTAGAAGAATATCCTACAGAAGATAGCCTTTAAGACACAGATTGAAGGAATCCAAAGATTCTTAAGAAGGCGAGTAAACAAAGCATTCCAGGCAGGGAAGGTCATTGCAAAGGCAAAGAAAAAGGGATGGATTATAGTGTGCAAAACAAACAAACAAGTAGGCCAATGTGGCTGGATCATAGAATGCATAGAATGCATGAAGAAGTGTAAGAAAAATGCAAAGTTAGAAAAGAACCAAGTTGTCAAGAGCTTTAAATAGCAAATAGGAATTCCTATTTGATCCTGGAGATAGTGGGGAGTCATTAGTGCTCTTTAAACAGGGGGAGGGTGTCATAGACCTATGCTATAGAAAAGTCACTTTGGCAGCTGTGTGGAGAATGTATTGAAGAGACACGAGAGAGAGAATGGAGAGAGTGTGTTAGAGAGAAACTTGAAAGAAAATGGAGAGTACTGGGGAGAGACCTGAGGCTGTGAAACTAATTTTTAAAACTACCAAAATAGTTTAAACAAAGAGGTGATAAGGGCCTGGACTGGGGAGGAATCTGTTTGAAGAGAGAGAGAGGAAAGATGATATAGATATAGATATAGATATAGATGTAGGTGTAGATATAGATATAGATATAGACAGACATAGATATAGACATAGCCATAGAGATAGAGATAGAGATATAGAGATAGAGATAGAGATAGAGAGAGATAGAGATAGAGAAATAAATGTAGATATAGAGATAGAGATAGAGAGATAGAGATATAGATATATAGATATAGAGATAGAGATAGAGAGATAGAGATAGAGATAGAGAGATAGAGAGAGATAGAGATAGAGAAATAAATGTAGAGATAGAGATAGAGATATATAGATATAGATAGAGAGATATAGATAGAGAGATAGAGAGATAGAGATAGAGATAGAGAGATAGAGATATAGAGAGAGATAGAGAGAGATATAGATATATAGAGATAGAGATAGAGATAGAGATAGATAGAGAGAGATAGAGATAGAGAAATAAATGTAGATATAGAGATAGAGATATAGAGATAGAGAGAGATAGAGATAGAGAAATAAATGTAGAGATAGAGATAGAGATATATAGATATAGAGAGATAGAGATAGAGAGATAGAGATAGAAAGATAGAGAGATAGAGATAGAGATAGAGAGATAGAGATATAGATATAGAGATATAGAGATAGAGATATAGAGAGAGAGAGAGATAGAGATAGAGAGAGATAGAGAAATAAATGTAGATATATATATAGAGAGAGAGAAATAAATGTAGAGATAGAGATAGAGATATATAGATATAGATATATAGATATAGATATAGATATAGATAAGAGGTAGAGATAGAGAGATAGAGATAGAGAAATAAATGTAGATATAGAGATAGAGATAGAGAGATAGAGAGATAGAGATAGAGATAGAGAGATAGAGATAGAGAAATAAATGTAGATATAGAGATATAGATAGAAATGTAGATGCAGATATAGATATAAATGTAGATATAGATATAAATGTGGATACAGATATAGATATAGATATAAATATAGATGTGGATATAGAGATATAGATATAAATGTAGATACAGATATAGATATAAATGTAGATATATAGATATAAATGTGGGTATAGATATAAATATAGATATATAGATATAGATATAAATATAGATGTGGATATAGAGATATAGATATAAATGTAGATACAGATATAGATATAAATGTAGCTATATAGATATAAATGTGGATATAGATATAAATATAGATATATAGATATAGATATAAACATAGATATCGATATAGAGAGATATAGATATAAATGTAGATACAGATATAGATATAAATGTGGATACAGATATAGATATAGATATAGATGTGGATATAGAGATATAGATATAAATATAGATATAAATGTGGATATAGATATAGATTTAAATGTAGATATAGAGATATGGATTTAAATGTAGATATATAGATATAAATCTAAATATAGATATTGATATAGAGATAAATGTAGATACAGGCATAGATATAAGTGTAGATATATAAATATAGATATAGATATAGATATAGATGTGGATATAGAGATATAGAGATAAATGCAGATATAGATATGTCTATCTGTGACTCTGGGCAAATTCCTTCATTTATGTCTACTTCAGTTTCCTCAACTGTAAAGTGGGGATAATAAACTTATTTTTCAGGGTTGTTGTAAGAATCAAATGAGATAACATTTCTAAATATAAACATAGATGTGTATACACACACACACATCTATATCTATATAAGATGTTGTATAAGTAGAAACAACAGGATATGTGGGTTGAGTGAAGGAAGGTAAAGAGCTGAGGATGACACTGAGGTTGGGAACCTGGATTGATTGCTACGGTGGTGCCCCTGATAGTAATAGGGATGTTTGAAAGAAGGAAGGACTTGGGGAGAAAATGAGTTCTGTTTTGGACAGGCTGCATTTGCTATCTAAGACATCCAGTTTGAAGTACCCAATAGACAAATGGGAATGCAGGACTGTAAATCAAGAGACTAAAGGGTGGAGTTCAGGATAGAGATTGGGGCAAGAGATATCAATATCGATAAGGACATGGATGATATAGATATTCATATGGATATAGATATACACTTGTGAGTAATATGCACAGAAATGATCATTAAATCCATAGGACATGATGAAGTCAAAGAGAGTGTAGAGGAAAAAGAAAAAGGATCAAGACACAGACTTGGGGAAGACCCACAGTTACAAGTTGAGAAATGGCTGGAGGGGCAGCTAGGTGGCCCAGCAGATAAAGTGTTGAGCCTAGAATCAGAAAGAAAGGAGTTCAAATCTGGCCTCAGACAATATTAGCTATGTGATCTCAAGCAAAAATAGTGGTGTGATTTCTAGCATTTTTCAGTAGCATGTAAGATGTGTCTGACCATGTCACTCTCCTGCTCAGGAAACTCTATTTGTTCCCTCTTGCCTCTGGGGCAAAAGATAAACTCCTCTGCTTGCTTTCTAAAATCCTTCTAGAATCTGACTAGTGTAGCTTTCTAGGTTTATAACACATTAAGACTTCTACATTCCAGGGGTAGCTGGATGGCTCAGTGGATGGAGAGCAAGGCCCAGAGATGGGAGTTCATGGGTTCAAATCTGGCCTCAGAAACTTCCTAGCTCTGTGACCCTGAGCAAGTCACTCACTTCCTATTGCCTAGTCCATACCATTTTTTCTGCCTTGGTACCAATACAAAGTATTGATTCCAAGATGGAAGGTAAGGGTTTATTTAAAATTTTAAAAATAAAAAAAAAAAACCTTCTACATTCCAGGCAAATTAGTCCACCTATTTCTCCTCATCTGGGGCATTCCATCTCTTGATCTGTTCCTTTCCACAGGCTATTGCCCATGCCTTGAATGCATCCCTCCCCTCTACATCTCTACCTCACCGAATACTTTACTTCCTTCAAGGCTCAAACCAGGTGCCAACTCTTCCAGGAAACCTTTACTGTTGCTGACTATACCCAGTTACTAGCATCCTTATCCCTGAAATTACTTTGTATATACCCTGTATTTAATTTTGTCTACGTGGTGTTTTCTCCAATAGATGGCAAGTTCCTTAAGGACAGATAACTTTTTTTTTTTACTTTGTGTACTTAGCATCTAGCACAGTACTTGGCACATAGGGTCCCCTTAATAACAAATTGTTAAATAAATAATGAACAAGGCAAATACAGCTGTTATGAACAAAAAGATAACTGAAGGAAGTATTTGTGATGTGGCTCTACATTAATGACATAGCTACACGTGAAACTGAACTTTACTACTTTATATGTGTTTACATACCATAGATAACTCCCTAATAATAAGGAAAAAAACAAGTGCTAGAGGAATTGAGATCATATGAAGACCCCTTGATGACTTAAAGTCACATGGCCCAAATAAACAATATCCTTGGATACCAAAAGAAATTAAGGATGTAATTACTGACACATGGCAAATGGGATAATTACCAAAGATTGGAGAAGGATAAATGTCCTAATGTTCAAAAGTGGACAGCTAGGTAGTGCAGTGGATAGAGAGCCAGGCCTGGAGTCAGGAAGATGAGGTCTAATCTGGCCTCAGATACTTCCTAGCTGTGTGTGATCCTGGTAAGTAACTTAATCCTGTTTATCTTGGTTTCCTCATCTGTAAGATACACTGGAGAAGGAAATAGCAAATCCCTCCAGTATCTTTCCGTAGAATACACCAAATGAGGACACAAAGAGTTGGACACCAGTGAACAATCCCCCAAAAAGGGAATGGTGTCTAAAAACTATAGGTGATGACCTTGATTTGATTTCTTTATTTTTTATTTTTAATATTTTATTTTCCCAATTACATGTACTTGCAATTTTCAATGTACATTTTCTAAAAGTCTAGGTTCCAAGTTGTCTTCCTCTTTCCCTTCCCTCCCCACTTCCAGAGATGGTAAGCAATTTGATTTGGGTTATGCATGTATTATCATGCAAAACATACATCCCTATTGGTCATTGCTGTAAGAAAATACTCATATAAAACCAAATCTGCCAATTAAAAACAGAAATATACTAAAGCGAAAAATAGCATGCTTTGATCTGAATTCTGGCTGCAAACTTTCTGTCTCTGGAGTAGATAACATTCTTTGTCATAAGTTCCTCAGAATTGTCTTGGATCATTGTATTGCTGTAAGTAGCCAAGTCTTTCACAATCGATCAACCCACCATATTGCTGTTACTGTGTGCAATGTTCTCCTGATTCTGCTTATTTCCCTCTGCATCAATTCAGGTAGATCTTTCCAGCTTTTTCTGAAATCATCCTGCTCATCATTTCTTATAGCACAACAGTATTCCATCATTTACCACAATTTGTTCAGCTTTCTGCACTTGATGGGCATCCCCTCAATTGCCAATTCTTTGCCACCACAAAAAGAGCAGCTATAAATATTTTTATACAAGTAGGTCCTTTCCCCAATTTTTCTCTCCCCAAGATACAGACCTAAGAGTACAATTAAAGGATTAAAGGGTATGCACAGTTTTAGAGCCCTTTGCGCATAGTTCTGGATTGCCCTCCAGAATGGTTGGATCAATTCACAACTCCACCAGCAATGAATTAGTGTCCCTACTTTGCCGCATCCCCTCCAGCATTCATTACTTTCCTTTGCTGTCGTGTTGGCCAATCTGCTAGGTGTGAGGTGATACCTCAGAGTTGTTTTGATTTGCATCTCTCTAGTCAAGAGTAATTTTGAACTTTTTCCAAGTGATTATTGATAGTTATGATTTCTTCATCTGAAAACTGCTTAATCATATCCTTTGACCATTTGTCATTTGGTGCCCTGATTTGATTTCTAACAAAATTCTAGAAGATATTATGGCTAAGGAACAGAAACACATATTTATGTACATACACACTTATACATATTTATATGCATATACACATATATATAAATACACACACACACACACACTGTTTTATAACAGCCATTTCTCACATGAGAAAATCTGGACCCAAAGAAGTTAAGGGATTTCCTCCAAGTCAAATAGATGAGCTCACTTAACCTCGTGCATTCTGACTTCTCATACAACACACTACTTTTACCCCATCATGATTCTTCCCTCTCTTGCCTCCCAGTTAGTCAATGATACAAGAAATGGGGAATCATGGCGGGAGAAGAAGGTAGCATAAGCAACCAGGCCCAAATTTCCAGGCTCAAGACCAAGAGGGGGTTCACCTCTCTTTTCCTTCTTCCCTTGTAGCTACACTTTTGTAGCATTGCTTGGTTACAATTTCACAGATCATCTTGCCTCTATAGCTGGTACCCTTGATTCCTCTCCCCCTTTTCGGCTTCCTTTTGTGTACGGTCATTCCTGTTAGAAGGTAAGCTCCTAAAGAACAGAAATTGTTATTCTTTTTCTTATTTGTATTGACAGCACCTAGCACTTAGCACAGTTTTTAGTGCATACAAGGCTCATTTTTTAACCCTTTACCTTCTGTCTTGATATTGGTTCCAAGGCAGAAGAGTGGTAAGGGCTAGGCAATGGGGGTTAAGTGACTTGCCCAGGGTCATACAGCTGTATACAAGGTTCTTAATAAATGCCGATTGACAGGGAAGCTAAGTGGCTCAATAGATGAAATGCCAAGCCTAGTGTCAGGAAGACTCATCCTCCTGAGTTCGAATTCAGTCTCAGACACTTACTAGCTGTGTCACCCTGGGTAAGTCACCTAACTCTATTGATCTTAGTTTCCTCATCTGTAAATGAACTGGAGAAGGAAATGGCAAACCACTCTGATATCTTTGCCAAGAAAAGCCCAAATGGGGTTGCAAAGAGTCAAACATGACTGAAAAAAAACAATTGCACAACAACAAATATTTATTGAATTGGATTCTTTTCTGTTCCAAAGTTGCCCCACATTCATGTTAAACTAAAATCTTAATAGAAATGAAGTGGAAAGCCAGGTCTGGGTCTCAAATCTCCCTCAAATTTAGATAAATAGTGCTTCTATACACATTCACCCACTCCCCACCACTGGGTCAAACCTGTATTTTCATTGGTGAAGTGCCCATAAGGGAATTCCCTCTAGTCAGTATTAAGGGAAGAGAGACAGAGGAGTATGAAACCATTACCTTCTCCCTTCAGATCTAGTTTTTTCTTTACTAAGTCCATCTGCTAAATAAAACTTATTAAAATGCTTCAGATCCCAGGAACCAATTTTAGCCCATCACCCAACTTTCCTAAGCCAGTTATAAAACCCAGGGCTTTAGGGTGATGCTGGGAGGAGGAGACTAACCTCCACTAAGGTACGTTATTTGAAATTCAAATCTGTGAAACCAGAACATTCCATTCCCTCTCCTCCTTGCTGTGGATGCTTAACTGTTTAAATTTGAGATATGTAAATGAGATTGTTGAGATTGCATAATGGTCATGAAAAAAGTGACAGAACACTTCAATGAATGGATCACAAAAGAAAGGCCCTCTGTGCTTTAAAGTTCCATAGTATGTTCTGCACTCTGGCACGTTCTGAGATTGGGGAATTGTTCCTGAAAGGATTTCACAGTCACTCAGGGGATAAGGTAAAGATTAGGTATAGTGAGGCATCTCTAATGGGAGGCTCATAGGACTACCCAGAGCTCTTGCAGGCAGTCTCCTCTTTTTTAGATTGATCTGGATTTTCAAGAATCATTAAGCATAATGTATGGAAACGACCAAATAAAAAAATGTTAAAAAAAAAAAAGAATCATTAAGCTTCCAAAATGTTATTTAAGAAAGAAGAATTTGCCTGGACCCTGCCTGCATTTTCCTCTCTCCGCTTGACTGCTTTCTATTACTCCTTCCTTTTTTCCCACCATTTTCCTCTCTTCTCCAGGTTTCCTTTCCTTCTTCCCTCTTTCCCACCCTCTCTTCCTTCCTTCTTTCCTTCCTTCCTTTTTTCTTTCCTTCCTTTGTTCCTACTTTCCTTAGTTCCATTCATCTTTCCTCTGATAAGGGCCTCATTTCTCAACTATTTAGGGAACTGAGCAAAACTTTTAAAAACTTTTTAAAAAGAAGCACCAATCCCCAGTTGATAAATGGTCAGAAAATATAAACAGGTAGTTTTCAGAAGAAGAAATCAGACTTGTCTATAGTTATATGAAAAAAATGTGTCAAATCTCTACTGATTAGAGCAATGCGAATTATAACAACTCTCAAATACCACCTCACACCTATCAGATTAGTGAACACGATAGAAAAGGAAAATGATAAAAGCTGGAGGGGAAGGAAAACTTGAGGCACTAATGAATGCACTGTTGATAGAGTTGTGAACTAACCCAACTATTCTGAAGAAAAAAATTAGAATTATACTCAAAGAACTATAAAATTTTGACCCAACAATACCTATTTTTACAAAAATATTTTATATCAGCTCTTTGTGTGGTGGCAATGAATTGGAAAGCAAAGGGATGTCCATAAATCAGAAAATGACTGAATAAGTTGTGGCATCTAATTATTTTTACTTATTTATTTTATTCCACATTGGCTTTTTGTTTACTTATTTCAATATTTTTCTATTTTTTCAGTTACATGCAGAAATAATTTTGAGAACTATTTTTTGACATTTTTTTTCAGATTTTTTCCCTCCCTCCACTCCATCTCCCTGCCTTGAGACATTAAATAGCCTGATATAGATTATATCAATACAGTCATGTCATAACAGAAGACACATATCACATATACATTTAAAATATCACAAAGGAAATATAGTGGAAGATGGCATACTTTGATCTGTACTGTAAAAATGAGCAATGAATTGATTATAAACTGTCAACTTGGAAATCTAGAGATCCCCAGTTTACTTAGTTTAAAAGTAGAAACACTTCCAGGTAAACATAGCTGCAATCTAGACGTGACTCGCTTCCCCTCCCTGGCACCAAACAAAATAGACTATCTCAAAAGAGCATAAAAATTACCTTTGGAAGAATGGAGGGACTCCCCAGTACCCCACAGAAACGAAGGTACATGGGGTTTGAACATTTCCACACTATAAGGAGGAGGAAAAGCCCACACAAAAATGTGAACTGAGCCGCCCCCCCCCAAACCAGAGTAAGCTATCAGAGCGCTCACTGGGATAGCAAGTGAGTGAGGAGCATCTCTGTCTGGGGGGGGCACACCAGGGTCCTTGGGATCTAAAGACTGCAAGGAAACGACCTCTCAGGGCGGTTTCACGGGAAAATCCTGCGCTGAGCAAAGGGGCGACCACGCTGAGAGGCTGTGCTGAGCAAAGGGGCTGCTGCACTGAGCACAGGGACCTGCACTCTAAGAAACCTTGGAGGCTGGGAAGAACTAGTCTGAGGCAACCTAAATTCACAGAAAACCCGCCCACATCACCCAGACCCCAGACCAAAAAAGAAAGTGGAATAAAACCACCAAAGGGATGGCTTACATATCCCAAAATCAAGCCTCCAAGAAGAAGGGGGGGGGGCGGGAAGTGACTATTGAAAACTTTTATGGAGGGAGTACCCAAGGAAAAGAAGAGAATGAGGATGAAATCCAAACAAAATCAGAACATGCCTCCCAAAATGGAAACTATCCACAAGCTCTGGAAGATCTCAAACTGGAGCTTACCCAAAAGATGGAAACCTTTTAGGAAAAAAAAATGGGAAAAAGAGATCAGCAGTCTGATAGACAAGACTTCACAATTGGAGAAGGAGGTGGAAGCATCTAATAGAAGGGCAGACAAAGCTGAAAAGCAAAACTACTCCCTAACGACCAGAATTAAGCAACTAGAAGACAGCGAGCATGCCCAAAAGATGGAAACCTTTTGGAAATAAAAATGGGAGAAAGAGATCAGCAGTCTGATAGACAAGACTTCACAATTGGAGAAAGAGCTGGAAGCATCCAATAGAAGGGCAGACAAAGCTGAAAAGCAAAATCAGTGCCTAACAACCAGAATCAAGCAAATGGAAGACAACGAGATTGCAAAACAGCAAGAAGCAATAAAGCAAAGCCAAAAATTAATGAATTAGAAGAAAACATGAAATATCTCACTGAAAAGGTCACAGACTTGGAAAACAGAGGAAGAAGAGACAACCTCAGAATTATTGGTCTCCCCGAAAAACCAGAGATAAACAAAAACCTCGATGCTATTCTACAGGAGATTATAGAAGAAAATTGCCCACATGTTCTGGAGCAAGGGGGCAAAATAGAAATAGAAAGGGTTCATAGAACACCCTCTATACTAAATCCCCAAAAGACAACCCCTAGGAGTGTAATCGCCAAATTCAAGAGCTTCCAAGAAAATGAGAAAATCCTACAAGAAGGTAGAAACCCCAGGTTTTGACCTTGTCACAGGAGAGGTTTCCCCCTGAGGGAAGGTCCACTTCACCAGACAATAGACATCCACTTCAGGTGGGAGACAGACCCCATCCAAAGTCAAGTAACTCTTTTGTCTCCAGAAGCCTTTCCCAGTATATCACACCCCCCTTTAGAGGATCAAACTCAGGACCTTCAGTTTGGGAGACTGATGCATTACCTACTGCACCAAAGCTGAAGTGGATGTCCATTGTCTGGTGAAGTGGGACCTTCCCTCAGGGGGAAACCTCTCCTGTGACAAGGTCAAAACCTGGGGTTTCTACCTTTAAACTAAGTAAACTGGGGATCTCTAGATTTCCATGTTGACAAAACGGATTAGATACTCTGCTTGTTGTGCTTACAAAGTATCTTCAGTTTATGTAATTGAAGTGAAACTCATAAATGAACTTCTCTTCATGGGACACTAGGAGAGGACCCTTGTTATATAAAAATTAACTATTTAATGAGAATATAAGGATAAAAAAAAGATTTCTAACTCTAAGGGATTCTAACTCCACCCAAATAAAACTCCCTGCTTCTGCAAGGAACTGCTTCTCCTGTTTCCACAGGCTACACTGATCTGACTAAACCAAATTTTTACTATTCTACAGTAAACTAAAAACTATTATCCTTATAATTCTTACCTATGTCTCCAAGTTATAAAAATAACAGAGCCTAGCTAGTTGAACCTCAAAAAGAACCAAGTTAGGACCCTGAGCCTTAACAGACTCAGAGACCAAACCAAAGACCAGGTCTTTCTTTGGTCTTCTCAGATATAAAACAATTTGTGAATCAACAATAAACAGGCACTAATGTTTCCCCAGTTGTTAAAGGAAAATCACTTTGTGAGGAGAGAGAGAAAAGAAGACGTCACCTACTCCCCAAACTCTGAGAGAGCCACTCTGCCATTACCAGACACCAACTGCTACAGAAAAACCATTACCCCTCCCACACACAGTCAACATTTGAAACTGACACTGTCTCAACTCTGTTTCAAACTCCAATTCTTTCTCAAGCCAGCTTCTCCACTTCTTATCTATAAACTAATATCATCCTTATAGTACTCAGACTCCAACAGTTCCTTCTTTGGCTATGGATAGCAATTTCATCATGAATCCCTTGTGGTTATCTTGAAGACTTGGTTGGTTTACTCCTTCACAGGTGATCATAGTGTAGTATTTCTGTTGCTATATACATTGTTCTCCTAGTTCTGCTCACTTCACTTTGCATCAGTTCATAGAAGTTTTTCCAAGTTTTTCTGAAATCATCCTGTTCAACATTTCTTATGGCATAATAGTATTCCATTACTACCATATATCACAACTTGATTATCCATTCCCCAAGTGATGGACAACCCTTCAGTTTCCAATTCTTTGCCACTACAAAAAGAGTTGCCAAAATATTTTGGTACAGATAGATCCTTCTCCCTTATCTCTGATCTCTTTGGGACACAGACCCAGTAGTGGTATTGCTGGGTCAAAGGGTATGTATAGTTTTGTGGCTGTTAGAGCTTGTTTCATATTGCTCTCCAGAATGGTTGTATCAGTTCACAGTTCCAACAATAGAGTATTAGTGTCCCAATTTTTCCTCTGTGGTATATAATTGTGATTAATATTATTATGCCATAAGAAATGATGAACAGGATGATTTCAGAAAATCCTTATATGAACTTGTGCAAAGTGAAGTGAGAAGAATTAGGAGAATTTTATAGATAGATGTATGTTCTTCATTTTCAAAGTGGACCAATGAAATCATAAGTAATATCTTGATTTGTGTGTGATTTGGATTTAAGTAAAGAGAGTTGAACAAAGCCATAAACCTCATTCTCTCTTACAGAATCATATAAGTTCAGTGGCAAACAAAAGTCAAGATGACTGGTGATGGCCCTGGATACAATGGATGCCCTTGGCATCTTCAATGGCTAACCAACCTCTAAGAACTCCACAGCATCTATTTCATCTGCTTTCATGGTCCCTGGAAGCAATTGCCCTCATCTGCCCGCTCTGCTGGGGGAAGTCTTCACATGTGTAGAATAGACCTCCCCCTAACTTACCAATGGGTTTGAGGACTATGAGTTACCGTCAACATGGATTAGCCCTCCTGCTTTAAACCTCAAAATTCCTTAGACTTATAAATGTTGGAAATTTCACCATTGGGATATTTCATACTTGGAAAATTTCTTACTGATGGTCTATTGGAATGGGAACCCCATTGGCATGGGAGGTTCTTTCTCTTCCCTTCTTAAGATTACTTTAGGACAGAGACCCTTTGCTGAACAATGGAAAGGACTTTGACCTATGCTTAAGCATAGAACAGGAATTTCTTTGAGTCTTGATTGATTTTAGAATTGATACAATGGAGATACTCCACCCTATTCAGTCCTAATAGGATTGAGTAAGGGCTGCAGCCTAGATCAAAATTTAATTATTCCAATCTCTACCATACTCAAGTTAACAGGATTTAGAAAGGGCTGTAGCAAAGGAGTATAGATTTAATCATTTGAAAATATGACCTTCAACAGACATGTGCAAAAGCCAGAAACCTCTGGGCGGTCCTGGGTTAAGCGAGAGCCTCCATTGACAGGGAAATTGATGAAGAGTGATTGGTAGATGTGAGGACTGAGGGGAGGCAACTTGGATGGTGTCCTTAAAGATAGGAGGGTCTGGAGACTGGAGGTGGTGGTTGATTTTTTGGTCGGTGTGGTTCCTGGGCTCTGGGGAAGCTTGCTCTGAAGGAAGCTGAAGGTGGGGGCCTCTGAGACTGTTTCTCCATTTTGGACACGTGAGTAATAGGGACTGATCTTTTTTCTTTGCCCCAGCTATCTAAGGGCTTGGGCCTTTTGGCCCAGCCTAAACAGAAGGGGTATTTAAGCCCTATTCCCTTCTCTCCCCTTTCTCTCTCTCTATATATCTCTAATTCCTTTCCTACTCCTATTGTAATTAAACTCCAAAAAAGGCTGACGGCTGACTTGAGTTTTTCATTTAGGAATTACATAGCTGATTCCTTGGCGACCTTAAATTAATATATATCAGTCTTTTAAAGTGATTCCCTTGTAACACTGCCAAGACATTTTATTGGAGTATGAGTGTTGTTCATGCTACAGCACTTAGAGTCACAGGTAAGAGTTGGGTGAAAGATAGACATCAAAGGTGAATGAGCAGTTCTAAAAAAGGCTCTGCAAGTCTTCTTGCCAGAGGTGCTATTCTTCTCTAAGCACTCCATATACCCCCATGCAGTAACAGCAATACTGTAAGGATGATCAGCTTGGAAAGATTTAGCAACTCTAATCAAAACTGATCCAAGACAATTTCAAAGGATACATGATGAAAATAAACTATTCACCTCCAGAGAGAGAATGATGAATTCTGAATGCAGATGGAAACATACTTTTTTATTTAAAAAAAATTTTTTTGCAATATAGTCAATATGGAAATGTGTTTTGCATGACTTCACATGTGTAATCAATACCAAATTGCTTCCCTTCTCAAGAAGGGAGAAGGGGCAGGAGATAGGGAAAGAATTTAGAACTGAATTTTTTTAAATGACTGTTAACTTTTCTGCATGTATTTGGGAAATACTTAATAAAATTATTAAAAAAAATTTTTTTAACAGCCTAAACTTGTCTTTATATGGAAAAGCTTTCTAGATATTGCACCCAGGATGAAAATTGACAGTAGCTGACAGCAACAGACAATAGCAAATAGAAAGATGTAAAACTCAGCACAAGATAGAAGAGAGTAGTTCAATAACCATGGAATCATCAGAGATGTCTAACAAACACAAGACACCCATTACAAAGCAGAGTTACAGCCCTTAGCAGAGATCGGTACAATGACACCACTAAAGGACATATATAGTTGTTTTCTATTGGTGGTATAAGTTGTTCAAGCTACATATAAGCCATGACCACCTGTCATGACAACCCTACAGATACTATCTCCATTAGTGTGCTATGGTCATGCAAGTTCCTGACATGTACTCCTTGATGCCTATTCCTTGACCATATATGATTCCCATATTTGTGTCCTCTATATGAATTCCTTGATCATAAGCATTCTCTGCTTTTTTACATATATATTTATTTTATTTTTTAATTTTTTCCCATGGTTACATGATTCTTATTGTCTACCTCCCATCTCCCCTACCCCCTCCCAGAGTTTACAAGCAATTTCACTGGCTTATACATGTATTATCACTCAAATCCTATTTCCATATTATTCATTTTTGTAATAGAGTAAGCTTTTGTAGCAGTCCACCCTTCGCTATGGGCAAGGGAAACAGTTGGTATGTACAGATTGTCTTAGAAGAGAGCATGCTCAGTCTTGAGCATGCTCAGTATTGCACATGGCTGGGAAAGCCTCTGACCCTTGACCCCAGCTTCCCCCAGGTTAGGCAGGAACACAGGTTTCTTTGTACTCACCTGGTTAAGAGAAACCACACCTATACCTTGTCATTAACCAATGAGAATCATCCCTATGTACTGTGTATATTTGCATATCCAAGACTATATTTAGCCCAGCAAGCTCCACCTCTCTCTCTCTCTCTCTCTTTCAGGCTAGCTGATGGCTGTCCTGGCAGGAGCTTGGCCTCTGGCCAAGCTCCATCTTTAAATCTTCTCTATCTCTCTTTCATCTCTCCGACCTGTGTGGTAATAAATGTGGATCTCTGGACTGGTAAAAGCCTTCGGAAGGGTCCTTCAATCAAAGCTTGGCTGTGGCTTATGGAAAATTAATAAAGACTCATTCCTGCCACCTCATATCTCTAATTTGACTCCGTCATCCCCCTCGTGGTATCTAAAACTTCTATCCTGTCTCTATCTTCCTACCTTAAAGCTTCTCTCCCCTCTGAGGAAGCTTTAGCTTTTAAAATCAAAACCCCAAATCATATACCCATATAAACAAGTGATAAATCATGTTTTCTTCTGGATTTCTACTCCCACAGTTCTTTTTTTAGATGAGGATAGCATTTTTTCTCATAAGTCCTTCAGTGTTGTCCTGAATCATTGCATTGCTTTTAGTAGCAGAGTCAATCACATTTGATCATCTCACAATGTTTCAATTACTGTGTATAATGTTTTCCTGGTTCTGCTTATTTCTCTCCACATCAGTTCATGGAGGTCTTTCCAGTTCTTATAGAAACCAAGCAATTCATCATTCCTTATAGCACAATAGTATTCCTTCACCATTATATACCACAATTTGTTCAACCATTCTCCAATTGGAGGGCATCCCCTCATTTTCCAATTTTTTTCCACCACAAGGAGTGCAGCTATTAATCTTCTTGTACATGTCTTTTTCCTTATTATCTCTTTGGGGTATAAACCCAGCAGTGCTATAGCTGGGTCAAAGAGCAAATAGTAATTTAGCAGCCTTTGGGCATAATTCCAAATTGCCTTCCAGAATGGTTAGATCAATTCACAACTCCACCAGCAATGCATTAGTGTCCCAATTTTGCCACATCCCCTCTGACATTTATTATTTTTTTCTTTTTTTTCTTTTTTTTTTAATTTTAATATTATTTTATTTGGTCGTTTTCATACATTATTCACTGGAAACAAAGATCGTTTTCTTTTCCTCCCCTCCCCTCCCCCCCCCCCCCCGCCTTTCCCTCTCCCATAGCCGACGCATGATTCCACTGGTTATCACATGTGTTCTTGACTAGAACCCATTTCCCTGTTGTTGGAGTTTGCATTATAGTGTTCATTTAGAGTCTCTCCTCAGTCTTATCTCCTCCAACCCTGTAGTCAAGCAGTTGCTTTTCAGCGGTGTTTTTACTCCCACAGTTTATCCTCTGCTTGTGGGTAGTATTTTTTTTTTAGATCCCTGCAGATTGTTCAGGGATTGCATTGATACTAATGGAGAAGTCCATCACCTTCGATTGTACCACAATGTATCAGTCTCTGTGTACAATGTTTCCCTGGTTCTGCTCCTCTCGCTCTGCATTACTTCCTGGAGGTTGTTCCAGTCTCCATGGAACTTCTCCACTTTATTATTCCTTTTAGCACAATAGTATTCCATCACCAACATATACCACAATTTGTTCAGCCATTCCCCAATTGAGGGGCATCCCCTCATTTTCCAATTTTTAGCCACCACAAAGAGCGCAGCTATGAATATTTTTGTACAAGTCTTTTTGTCCATTATCTCTTTGGGGTACAAGCCCAGCAGTGCTATGGCTGGATCAAAGGGCAGACAGTCTTTTATCGCCCTTTGGACATAGTTCCAAATTGCCCTCCAGAATGGTTGGATCAATTCACAACTCCACCAGCAATGAATTAATGTCCCCACTTTGCCACATCCCCTCCAGCATTCATTACTTTGCATAGCTGTCATGTTAGCCAATCTGCTAGGTGTGAGATGATACCTCAGAGTTGTTTTGATTTGCATCTCTCTGATTATAAGAGATGTAGAGCACTTTTTCATGTGCTTATTAATAGTTTTGATTTCTTTGGCTGAGAATTGCCTGTTCATGTCCCTTGCCCATTTGTCAATTGGAGAATGGCTTGATTTTTTGTACAATTGATTTAGTTCTTTATAAATTTTAGTAATTAAACCCTTGTCAGAGGTTTTTATGAAGATTGTTTCCCAATTTGTTGCTACCCTTCTGATTTTGGTTACATTGGTTTTGTTTGTACAAAAACTTTTTAATTTGATGTAGTCCAGATTATTTATTTTGCATTTTGTAATTCTTTCTAATTCTTGCTTGGTTTTGAAGTATTTCCCTTCCCAAAGGTCTGACATGTATACTATTCTGTGTTCGCCTAATTTTCTTATAGTTTCCTTCTTTATGTTCAAGTCATTCATCCATTTTGAATTTATCTTGGTGTAGGGTGTGAGGTGTTGATCTAAGCCTAATCTTTCCCACACTGTCCTCCAATTTTCCCAACAGTTTTTATGAAATAGTGGATTTTTGTCCCAAAAGCTGGGATCTTTGGGTTTGTCATATACTGTCTTGCTGAGGTTGCTTGCCCCCAGTCTATTCCACTGATCCTCCTTTCTGTCTCTTAGCCAGTACCAAATTGTTTTGATGACCGCTGCTTTATAATATAGTCTGAGATCTGGGACTGCAAGACCCCCTTCCTTTGTATTTTTTTTCATTAATTCCCTGGATATCCTTGATCTTTTGTTCTTCCAAATGAACTTTGTTATGTTTTTTTCTAAATCAGTAAAAAAAATTTTTGGAAGTTCCATGGGTATGGCACTAAATAGATAGATGAGTTTGGGTAGGATGGTCATTTTTATTATATTGGCTCGTCCTACCCATGAGCAGTTAATGTTCTTCCAATTGTTCAAGTCTAGTTTTAGTTGTGTGGAAAGTGTTTTGTAGTTGTGTTCATATAGATCCTGTGTTTGTCTCGGGAGATAGATTCCTAAGTATTTTATTTTGTCTTGGGTAATTTTGAATGGGATTTCTCTTTCTAGTTCTTGCTGCTGAGCTGTGTTGGAATTATATAGAAATGCTGATGACTTATGTGGGTTTATTTTGTATCCTGCAACTTTGCTAAAGTTGTTGATTATTTCAATTAGCTTTTTGGTTGAGTCTCTAGGATTCTTTAAGTAGACCATCATGTCATCTGCAAAGAGTGATAATTTGGTCTCCTCCTTGCCTATTTTGATGCCTTCAATTTCTTTTTCTTCTCTAATTGCTACTGCTAGTGTTTCCAATACAATGTCAAATAATAGAGGTGCTAATGGGCATCCTTGTTTCACTCCTGATCTTAATGGGAATGGATTTAGTTTATCCCCATTGCAGATGATGTTAGCTGATGGTTTTAGATATATACTGTTTATTATTTTTAGGAATGACCCTTCTATTCCTATGCTTTCTAGTGTTTTTAGTAGGAATGGGTGTTGTATTTTATCAAAGGCTTTTTCTGCATCTATTGAGATAATCATGTGATTCTTGTTGGTTTGCTTGTTGATGTGGTCAATTATGTGGATAGTTTTCCTAATGTTGAACCAGCCCTGCATCCCTGGTATGAATCCTACTTGATCATGGTGGATGACCCTTCTAATCACTTGCTGGAGTCTTTTTGCTAGTATCCTATTTAAGATTTTTGCATCTATATTCATTAGGGAGATTGGCCTATAGTTTTCTTTCTCTGTTTTTGGCCTGCCTGGCTTTGGAATTAGTACCATGCTTGTGTCATAAAAGGAGTTTGGTAGGACTCCCTCTTTGCTTATTATGTCAAATAGTTTGTATAGTATTGGGGTTAACTGTTCTCTGAATGTTTGATAGAATTCACTGGTGAATCCATCAGGCCCTGGGGATTTTTTCTTAGGCAGTTCTTTGATGGCTTGATGGATTTCAATTTCTGATATGGGATTATTTAAGAAAACTATTTCTTCTTCTGTTAGTCTAGGCAATTTATATTTTTGTAAATATTCATCCATATCACCTAGGTTGGTATATTTATTGCCATATAGTTGGGCAAAGTAGTTTTTAATGATTGCCTTAATTTCCTCTTCATTTGAGGTGAGATCCCCCTTTTCATCCTTGATGCTATTAATTTGCCTTTCTTCTTTCCTTTTTTAAATTAAATTAACCAGTACTTTGTCTATTTTGTCTGTTTTTTCAAAGTACCAGCTTCTAGTCTTGTTTATTAGCTCAATAGTTCTGTCACTTTCTATTTTATTAATTTCTCCCTTAATTTTTAGGATCTCTAGTATGGTTTTCTTCTGGGGGTTTTTAATTTGTTCATTCTCAAGTTTTTTTATTTGCATTTCCAATTCCTTGGTCTCTGTCCTCCCTAATTTGTTAATATATGCACTCAGGGATATGAATTTTCCTCTAAGTACTGCCTTGGCTGCATCCCATAAGGTTTGAAAGGATGTTTCGCCGTTGTCATTTTCTTCAACGAAATTGTTAATTGTTTCTATGATTTCTTCTCTAACTATCCGATTTTGGAGTATCATGTTATTTAATTTCCAATTAATTTTTGATTTGGGTCTCCATGTACCCTTGCCGATCAATATTTTAATTGCCTTGTGATCTGAAAAGGCTGCAGTTAATATTTCTGCTTTTCTGTATTTAAGTGCCATGTTTCTATGACCTAGTGTATGATCTATTTTTGTGAATGTGCCATGTGGTGCTGAAAAGAAGGTGTATTCTTTTTTGTCCCTATTTATTTTTCTCCATATGTCTATTAATTCTAATTTTTCTAAGATTTCATTCACCTCTTTTACCTCTTTCTTATTTATTTTTTGATTTGATTTATCTAAATTTGATAGTGGTTGGTTCAAGTCTCCCACTAATATGGTTTTACTGTCTAATTCCTCCTTCAATTCTCCTAGTTTCTCTATTAAAAATTTGGATGCTATACCATTTGGTGCATACATGTTGATTAGTGATATTTCCTCATTGTCTATACTTCCTTTTAGCAGAATATATTTACCTTCCCTGTCCCTTTTGATCAGGTCTATTTGTACTTTGGCTTTGTCAGATATCATGATTGCAACTCCTGCCTTCTTTCTATCGGTTGAGGCCCAAAAGGTCTTACTCCAACCTTTAATTCTAACCTTGTGAGTGTCAACCCGTCTCATATGTGTTTCTTGAAGACAACATATGGTAGGGTTTTGGGTTCTAATCCAATCTGCTATTTGTCTGCATTTTATGGGTGAGTTCATCCCATTCACGTTCAAAGTTATGATTGTTATTTGTGGATTTGCTGGCATTTTGATGTCTTCCCCTAGTTCTGACCTTTCTTCTTTAGCTTTCTCCTTTTGAACCAGTGATTTACTTTAGGTCAGTCCCCCTAGTCCCCTCCCTTGAGATGCTTCCCTTTCTAGCCCCTCCCTTTTTATGCTCCCTTCCCCTCCCCCCTCTCCTTCCCTCCCTTTTTGTACTCCCTTCCCCCTCCCCCTCCTTAATTTTCCTTTCTTTCTTGCCCTAATGGATAAGATAGAATTCAGGATCCCACTAGATCTAGATGTTCTTCCCTCTCAGATTTGATTTCACTGAGAGTAAGGTTTAAGTAATTCCACTTCACGCTCTCTTCCTCTCCTTCTCATATGAGAGTTCTTCCCCTCCCCTTCCCATGTGTATCTTTATATGGGAAAGTTTATTCTATTGATTCCCCCCCTATTTCTTGAAGTTAATCTTAGTATTATCACGGTTCCCCCCTCCCTTTTCCTTTTTTTGCCCCAACTTTCCCCAAATCTTCTTAATTCCCCAATCTTTCCCTATGCATGTTTCTTCTAACTACTCTTATGATGATACAATTTATGAGAGTTACACAAAACATTTTCCCCACATATTAATATATATATAATTAGATGTAAATGTAGTCCTTATAGAAGAGAGTTTGACTTAAAGAGAAAGATAAGATTTATCTCCTTTTCCCTTTCTTTCATATTTACCTTTTCATGTTTCTCTTGCTTTCTGTGCTTGGATATCGAACTTTCCACAGAGCTCTGGTCTTTTCTTAGCAAATGCTTGGAAATCTTCTATTTTGTTGAATGCCCATACTTTCCCCTGGAAGTATATAGTCAGTTTTGCTGGGTAGTTGATTCTTGGTTGGAGACCCAGCTCTCTTGCCTTTCTAAATATCGTGTTCCATGCTTTGCGGTCTCTTAGTGTATTAGCCGCTAAGTCGTGTGTGATCCTTATGGGAGCCCCCTTATATCTGAAGCTCTTCTTCTTGGCTTCTTGTAGGATTTTCTCCTTTACTTGGAAGCTCTTGAATTTGGCAATTACATTCCTAGGCGTTGTCTTTTGGGGATTTAGTATAGAAGGTGTTCTATGAATCCTTTCTATTTCTATTTTGCCCCCTTGCTCCAGAACGTGGGGGCAATTTTCTTTTATAATCTCCTCTAGAATAATATCCAATTTGTTGTTTACCTCTGGTTTTTCTGGGAGACCGATGATACGGAGATTTTCTCGTCTTCCTCTGTTCTCCAGGTCCGTGACCTTCTCAGTGAGATATTTTATGTTTTCTTCCAATTCATTAATTATTTGGGTTTGCTTTATTGATTCTTGCTGTTTTATCATCTCACTTTCTTCGAGGTGCTTAATTCTGGTCATTAGGGACTGGATTTGCTTTTCAGCCTTGTCTGCCCTTCTATTGGATGCTTCGAGTTCTTTTTCCAATTGAGCAGTCTTATCTGTCAGACAGCTGATCTCTTTCTCCCATTTTTCTTTCCAGAAGGTTTCCATCTTTTGGATAAGTTCCAGTTTGAGATCTTCCAGAGCTTGTTGATAGTTTCCATTTTGGGAGGCGTGTTCTGAATTTTTTTGGATTTCCTCCTCATTCTCCTCTTTTCCTTGGGTACTTCCACCATAAAAGTTTTCAATAGTCACTTTTTTCCCTTTCTTCCTGGAGGCTTGATTTTGGGCCATGTGAGCCATCCCTTTGGTGGTTTTATTTCCCTTTCCTTTTTGGTCTGGGGTCTGGGTTATAAGAGCGGTTTTTCTGTGAATTTAGGTTGCTTCAGACTAGTTCTTCCCAGCCTCCGAGCCCAGGTATTCAGCTCCGCCCAGATAATTAGCGCGAGTTGTTCAGCGTAGCCCGCCCCAAGTCCAGGTCCGCTGGATTCTCCAGTGAAAGCGCCCTGAGACGTTTTTTCCTGGCAGTCCCCAGATCCCAAGGACCCTGGAGTGCCCCCCCAGACAGAGACGCTCCCCACTCACTCGCTGTCCCGGTGAGCGCTCGGGTAGCTCACTCTGGTTTAGTGGGGGAGGTGGGGTGGGGGAAGGGCGGCTCAGTTCACTTTTCTGTGCAAGCTTTTCCTTCTTATTTTAGTGTGGAAATGTTCAAGCCCCACGTACCTTTGCCTCTGTGGGGTACTGGGGAGTCCTTCTGTTCCTCCAAAGGTGATTTTATGCTCCTTTGATGTAGTCTATTTCGTTCGGTGCTGGGGAGAGGAAGCGTGCAGCGTCTAGATTGCAGCCATGATTACCCGGAAGCCTCGACATTTATTATTTTATTAGCTATTCTCTGCTTTTTTGCCCTCTCTCTGATAATGTGCTAAAAGTGAATATATCAACAAGAACTTGGTGTTATTCAGCCTTTTTTAAAAAAGAAGACTAATAACATCATGGGATGGTATCTTGACTTGTGCATGAGTTGGATATAAGTGAGGTAGAGTTGCACAAAGCTGTTAGCCTCACTTTCTCTTCCACAGTCATGCAAGTCCAATGGTAAGACAAAAGTCAAGAAAACAGGGAATGGCCTGGGATGCAGTGGATGATTTTGGAATCTTTGATGTCTGATCAAGCTCTAAGTGTTCCACAGAACCTACTTTAGTTGTCTTTATGACCATTCTCATCTGTTTATTCCACCTGAGGAAGTCTTCACACATTTGAGTTAGGTATCCTCCCCAACTCACTTGCATGTTGGGTTTGAGACCTATCACTCATCCTGATATTCTCTGAATGTGTGCAAACCCACAGAATGCCTCAAACTAGAGGTTGTTTTTCTGACAGTACATGATAGGAAATCACCCAAATCATATAATTGTAGCTGGATAGAAAGCCTGAGTACATCAGGTCCAACTGAACTCTGACTTGTGGATAGAAAATGCCTTATAACTCCCATTAAATATCGATTATGATATTCCTTGTCCCATTTTGGAATATCACAACCTATTAACAGTTTGTTTACTTGTCATTTGTTTGGGCAAAAAGAACCCTTAGCAGCTGTATGGCTGACTGGAATGAAGGGACATACACATTGAGAAAAACTATCTATTTGGAGTATTGAACTTGGCATTATCAGCTCTGAGTTTGAATCCTGACTCTCCCAGTTTCTGCCTTGTGTGACCTTGGGTAAGTCCCTTAGCATCTCCAGGACTCAGAATTGTTGTTTGTTTTAGTTGAAAAAATGAAAGAGTTGGACTAGGTATAAAGTCTCTCTTTTTTTTATTCTTTAGCTCTCTATGACCCAATAATCCTAAAGTCTTTCTTCTTTGGCATGAAAATGAAGACAGGACAAGAATGAAAGCTAAATAAAGTAAGCAGGGTCCACATTCCTGTCTTTATTATGCCTATCTGCCAGGAACTAAGACATTGATTCTATAAACAGTTAAACTTGGTTTTAATAAACCTTCTTCTGAATCCTTCTCATTAAAGTTCTGAGCCCAGAATCAACTAGCAGATGAATAAAAATCAGCCAGAGCCTTTTGGAAGAAGGTAAAAGAACACAACAAACAAGGATCAGATGTCAGGAATCTTGGAAGTTCCCACCATCTTACCCAAATTTGAATGCCTCTGTTTCTGCTTCTATAAAATGGGGATAATAATAGCCCCTACCTCCCTGAGTTGTTGTAAGGGTCAAACCAGATAATGTTTATAAGAGATAAACTATGAGATATGGGAGATATGATTTGTAAAGAGATTTACAGCCTCCCCACTACCCTGTCAAGGAGCTGGGAGACCAAGCAGGCTAAAGAACTGAGAAGAAACCCCAGGACTGCACTAACTTTGCAACTACAGACCAGCCCTTGATGAGTCAAATTCCTAGAAATTCCTTTAAAATTATCCAGAGGCAGCTGAATGCTACTTTTACCTGGAACTTGCTGAAGGAAGACTTTTGATCTGCTGAATCTGAAAGATACAACAATCAATCAGATTGAATTTCCAGATATGAAATCCAAGGTGACTCCTTACAATGTATTGTCCCTTGTAAAATGTCTCAAAAGTCCAAATGAAGTATAGAGATGCTTAAAACATGCAGAAGAAAGAATGCTCCCATAAGAGAACTTTGCAAACCTTAAAGCATTATTTGAATGTTATCTAATACTGTGATTTTTGTAAAATGTTTTGGTCAAAAATATTTTTATGACCCTTTATAGAGCGAAAATGAAGATCACAGAGACACTGAGATATTTTAGAGGTCCGATGAATAATTACCAGGAGTATCATTGAAGGCCAAATCCTGAGGCAGAATCTAATGTGGTGGCATTTAATAGAAACAAATAGGTTCAAAAAAATCAACTCACAGGTACAAGATGGGAGAGTGACGCCATAGCATTTTGTGTAGAAGCAACCTGGATCCTGTAGCAAATTGCACACTCAACAATGAGTCAATGAGAGGGATACGATGACCAAAAAAGCAAATGTGATCTTGGGCCACAATGAGAAGCAGTATCAGGAACAGAAGATAATAGTTCTACTGTACTGTGTCCTGGACAGATCATATCTAGAAGATGGATTTTGATCCTGGGCACTATATTTGAAGAAGCTAGAGATCATTTGGAAGACTGATGAAAATGGTGAAAGGCCTTGAGAACATGCCATAAGAAGGAAAACTGGAAGAACTGGGGTTAAGGACCTGTTGATACAAAAATTGATAACAGTTCTTTTTGTGTTGACAAACAATTGGAAATTTAGGGAAATGTCGATCAATTGGGGAATGGCCGAATAAGTTGTGGTATATGATTTTATTGGAATACCACTGTGTTATATGAAATAATGAGGAGGAGGATTTCAGAAAAACCTAGAAAGACTTATACAAACTGATGCAGAGTGAAATGAGCAGAACCAGTGGAACATTGTACAAAGTAACAGCAATAATATATGATTAACAACTTTGAATGACCTAGTTATTCTCAGCAGAACAATGATCCAGGGCAATTCCAGAGGACTCATGATGAAAAATGCTACATCCAGAGAAAGACCTGATGGAGTCTCGAGGCATATTGAAGTGTATTATTTTTCACTTTATATTTTTCATGGTGTATTTTGCCTGTGTTTTCTTTCACAACATGACTAATATGGAAATATGTTTTATATGATTACACATGTATATCAAATTTCTTCCTATCTCAGGGAGAGGGGAGGAGAGAGAAGGGAAGGAGGGAACTCGGAACTCAAAAAAATTTTTAATGTTTTTACATGCATTTTACATTTGAGGAAAAAATAAAATATTATTTTTTTTATTTTTTTAAACCCTTACCTTCCATCTTGGAATCAATACTGTGTATTGGTTTCAAGGCAGAAGAGTGTTAAGGGCTAGGCAATGGGGGTCAAATGACTTGCCCAGGGTCACACAGCTGGGAAGTGTCTGAGGCCATATTTGAACCTAGGACCTCCCATCTCTAGGCCTGGCTCTCAATCCACTGAGCCACCCAGCCGCCTCCTAAAATATTGTTTTTTTTAAAGGAATCGGAGTTGGGACTCAGGGATAAAATATTGTTTTTTTTTTTAAAGGAATCGGGATGGAGAACCAGGCCTAGAGATGGGAAGTCCTAGGTTTGAATTTGACCTCAGACACTTCCTAGCTGTGTGGCCTTGGGCAAGTCACTGACCCTTCATTGCCTAGCTGTTACTCCTCTTCTGCCATGGGACCAACACACAGTATTGATTCTAGGACAGAAAATAAGGGTTTTAAGGGAAAAAAAAGACTAAATTTTAATCTCTAGTTCTGTTACTAGCTACCAATGTGACCTTGATCAAATCGTTTTCCCTCTCTGGATCTGTTTCCTCATTTGTAAAAACAAGATGATTTCTAAGGTTCCCTTTCAGCTCTAGATCCTGCTATTCTTGCTCTATGTTCATAGAGTTATCATGGACCAAATGAGATCTTATACATATCAATGCTTTAAAGACTAGAAATTATCATGAAAATATAGGAGATTATGGTTTTTCTGTGTTATAACCTTTCTATAGAGCTATTCTCACTGCATCAATTTCAAAGAAATGACCACTAACAAAAAAAGTTGAAAGGAAATGCTCTGAAATTATAATGGCCAACCCTGAGATAGGCTATTGCACTACCCTCCCTCTTTATGGAAGTGGAAGGTCATGGGTGTTGAACACTACATATAACATCAAACTTGGTTGATATATTGCTTAATTTTGCTGTTGTGGTTTTTTCCCCTTTGTTTTATTCATTGTTATAGGTCTATCTTTTGGGGAGAAGAAGAGGAAGAAAGAAATGTCAGGAAATTATGATGATATAAGGGAGTGGAAAGAGCTGGAGGTAATATGAAAAGGGTGTTAGACTTGAAGTCAGAGGACCTGGGATGGAACCCTGACTCAAACACTTAGTACATGTTCTTTTAAGACCTCTGTTTTTTCATTTGTGAAAGGAAAAGTTTGGAGTAGATAGCCTCTAAAGTCCCTTGCAGGGGGGAAGGCTAGGTGGTCCAGTGGATTGAAAGCCAGGCCTTGAGAGGGGAGGTCCTGTGTTCAAATCTGACCTCAGAAACTTTCTTGCTGTGTGATCCTAGGAAACTCATTTAACCCCCACTGCCTTTAGCCCTTGTAACCAATATACAGTTTTGATTCTAAGTGGAAAATAAGATTTTTTTTAAATAATAAAGCTCCTTGTTATTCTAAACCTACTATCCTAGGCAAGTTGATAAAAAAAATTTTAAGTTGCCCACCCCCTCCCCAGTGGAGGGAACAGAAGAAAGAGCAAATGCTTATTAAATTGATAAAAGTAAAATTAAATTAATATTTTTTGAATAAGAGCTATTTTCAGGAATAAATCTATAGTTGTGGGGTTAAGGTTATAAGTCTAGGTATGGTTAATTCTATATATTGGAAATAGTTGAAGAATGTCAGTTAAGGAGGTTACCCAGAAACAGGTATGTAGTATAGCTTGTATATATAACAATACTTGACGCAAACATCAATTCCATTTAAGAGAACCAAAAGCTGCATTACATTCTCATTACCAGGATTTTCCATCAACCCAGGTATCTAACCAATCAGAGAGAAAGCCTAAGAGCTAAGACCAGTCAAATTGGTTTCTCCAGCTATACAAGGATTAGATCGTTTTCCTTTATGGAATGGATCTGTTGATTCAGTCAAGCAAAAAATTTAAACTTCTAAGACCTTTTAATGATCACCAAATCATTTGTTCTACTTTTACGTGATTAGTAGATATGTAACAAATGTTTGTTGAATTGAACCATTTTCCTAAACTTTGAGCCCATTTTAAATCTGTTCTGTCAAGTTGATCCAACCTATCTCTTTTGCTGAACCATTGAAGGCTAGAGCTCAAATGATCCTGGAGGTCATCTAGTCCAACTTCCTCTTATATTACAGTTGAGAAACATGAATCTCAGAGAAGTAACATAATGGGCCCATGGTCATTTAGCATCTCTCTACTCACTCCAGTTTGCAGAAGACTATGTAAAGAAACCAAGAAAAACTGAATTATTCTTTCTAAGTAAATTATCTATGGAAAATGTACTCATTAACTCCCAAGACTTTTCTTTGCCTCTCCTTGCTACTTGGGAGTATGAATATTGAATCAACCTTAAAAGGGCATTGTGACATACCATAGTTTTCTGAAATATGTTGAAAAAATTAATGTATATAAATATAAGATGGTAGCAGTGTAATAATTCTCATTTGAAAAAAAATATTCTTTTCCCCTTTACCTCTGTCTTTAATGAATTAAAACTTCAACAGATATCCTCTTACATTTGATCTTTTTCCTTCCAAAAGAATTTTTAGAACTGTGCTTTGAGGTATATACATATATAATTTAATATGTGCATATATGTGTATTTGTGAATGTGTGTATGTGTGTGTGAAAGCCTTATTCTGGCTCCAAGTCATGGATCATTAATAATGTCTGGCAGTAAGACTAGGGAGCCACTAAATATTATACTATTTATAAGTAATCTGTTGCCTAAGGCAAAGAACTACTTAATGTAGCCTTGAATTAATGTGTAACTTAAGAAACAGACTATTCTACAATTAGAGATTTCCAGAAGAATAATACAAGCTTTTGTGAGTCTATTTATTCCATTACTTAGATGGGGAAGAGGTAAGGGATAAAGGAAGAAAATATCAGGAGGAAAAAGGAATAATTTGACAATAATTTGGCAAATTAAATTTTTGCTAGTTTGCTTCCTTATTTATGGGGGAAAGAAAAGTAGAGAAATAAGAGAAGGGACCATTGGGGGGAAATGGAGAAGGAGATGAGAGAAAGAGGAGAAAAAAATAAAGAACAGAGGATGCAGGAGAGACGGAAGGAAAAGAGGAGGAGAAAAAGGAGAAAGTGCTGGACACAGTCAACATTTGCTAAATTTGTATCAATTAATTGGAGCAATCGGAATAAATGGATACAAAAATGATTGCTGAAGTCAAGTTGGATGAGCTAAAACCTCTTGGCCAAAAGAGAATGCAGAAATGGTGTATGAGTTTGTAGACAAGTGGTAAATCCATTGAAAAATATATTTAATGAATACTTACCATAGACTCAACATTGTTCTACAATGTATGTAAGAGAAACAGAAGACATAATTTAAGAGGAATTTGTGCTCTAGTTGAGGATACAAATTTTACTCACATAAAACAAGTTACAAACAATATAAACTGTATAACACAATCAACATATGCCTTGATGAGCATGTTATGGACTGTCATTTTATGAGTGTTAGATCTATGATAGCATTTCCTGTCTGCCAAGTCCCCTTCCTCTCCTCTCTCCCACTAGCTGGTTCCTGGAGCCCCAGCCCAGCAGCATGGATCTTGCCAGTGTGCACATGTGTCTGTAAACTTTTAAGGTCAACTGTTACTGGGGTTTTGGCTTTCTTTGTATTCTCAGGGCTCAACATAGTATCTGACACCCAGTAAATGTTTACTAAAATGTTTGTTGAATGATTGGTTGATTGATATAGGGCCCAGGCCAATCACCTTGGCTACTGCTCTATTTCTTGAGTTAACTGGGTGCCTTCTATATACCATACATGGCTGAGGTTTGAGGAAGAAGTACTATAGATATCACTAGGCATATGTATGTTGAGATCACATTCTTCTAATAGTCTTGTATTTACTAACCTTGATGCCTTCCTTTACAAGTTGTTGTCTACTATAATAAATCAGATAACCAGTCCTTCAGGTCTAGCCTGGGATTCATAGGAACACAGTCATGGTCCCAGGTCAGTTAATCTAACATGTTTATTGACAATATGCAAACTGATCTGATGGACAAAAAATATTGAGTATAATGAATCTTGACTGCCTTCCCTCACTCTGAGTCTTAATTCTCTGGCTCTGATCCTAGAAGGGATAAGGAGAGAACAGCTCTACCAAGAAATGCACTCTGGATTGGAGAGGCCCTAGTTAGTGAACCAACAAACATTTTATTAAACACTTAATATGGGGAGAGCCACTGTAAGAATCCTGCTGACTTGGATCCCAGGGTGAAGACTGCAAACATGACAGACTACCTTGATAACAGGGCGAGGATAACAGGAGCTCCCTTCAGCCTCTACACTTCACCTACACCTTTAGCTTCTGCTGCCAGTTGGGGTAGATCTGACCTTGCGGCTCATTAATACTCCATCAGTCTAACCTAGTCAGTCAGCAGAGCAGGGCAGAAGCCACTCCAGGACAAAATAGCCCAAACCCACAGATCCAGCAAAGAATCAGAAGAGCAAGATTATAGCCAATGATAGGGGGGAAAGAAGGAAAAAATGACTAAACACCAGAAAAAGAAAAAATAAATTACATTCAACAGCTTCTATCCAGGTAATGAACAAAGAGCAAATGGAACAGAGGAAGACCAAGGAATACCAAGCAAAAATGCAGAAACTCTAATGAATTGGACTCAGACTTTGGAAGCACTCAAAAAACAATTTTAAAAAAATTAAGAGAGGCTGAAGACACTTAGAAAAAAGAACTTAAAAAAGCAAAATAAGTCATCTGGAAACAGAGGCACATGAACTAGAACAAGAAAATAGTACTCTGAAAGCCAGAATTGACTAGCTTGAAAACAAGGCAAACAAAGTGAATGTACAAAGAAAAACAGACCAGAAAGAAGGATGACCAAAAATCCAGGGATGAAATCTAGTCTTTAAAATTAGAATCCAGAAAACTACAGACCATTCTCCTTAATGAACATAGATGCAAAAATCTTAAATAGGATACTAGCAAAAAGACTCCAGCAAGTGATCAGGAGGGTCATTCATTATGATCAGGTGGGATTTATACCAGGAATGCAAGGATGGTTCAATATTAGGAAAACCATCCACATAGCTGACCATATCAACAAGCAAACCAACAAAAATTGAATGATTATCTCAATAGATGCAGAAAAAGCCTTTGACAAAATACAACACCCATTCCTATTAAAAACACTAGAAAGTATAGGAATAGAAGGGTCTTTCCTAAAAATAATAAACAGTATATATCTAAAACCATCAGCCAACATCATCTGCAATGCGAATAAACTAGACGCATTTCCAGTAATATCAGGAGTGAAACAAGGATGCCCATTATCACCTCTATTATTTAACATTGTACTAGAGACACTAAAAGTAGCAATTAGAGAAGAAAAAGAAACTGAAGGTATTAAAATTGGCAAGAGACCAAGCTATCACTTTTTGTGGATGATATGATGGTCTACTTAAAGAATTCTAGAGAAACAACCAAAAAGGTAATTGAAATAATCAACAACTTTAGCAAAGTTGCAGGATACAAAATAAACCCTCATAAGTCATCAGCATTTCTATATATCTCCAACACATCTCAGAAGCAGGAATTAGAAAGAGAAATTCCATTCAAAATCACCTTAGACAATATAAAACACTTAGGAATCTATCTCCCGAGACAAACACAGGAACTATAGGAACACAACTACAAAGCACTTTCCACACAACTAAAACTAGATCTGAGCAATTGGAAAAACATTAACTGCTTATGGGTAGGACGAGCTAACATCATAAAAATGACCACCCTCCCCAAACTTATCTATTTATTTAGTGCCATACCCATTGAATTTCCAAAAACCTTTTTTTACTGAATTGGAAAAAAACCATAACAAAGTTCATTTGGAAGAACAAAAGATTAAGGATATCCAGGGAAATAATGAAAAAAAAATGCAAAGGAAGGTGGCCTTGCAGTATCAGATTTCAAACTATGTTATAAAGCAACAGTCATCAAAACAATTTGGTAATGGCTAAGAGACAGAAAGGAGGATCAGTGGAATAGACTTGGGGTAAGTGACCTCAGCAAGACAGTCTATGACAAGCCCAAAGATCCCAGCTTTTGGGACCAAAATCCACTATTTGATAAAAACTGCTGGGAAAATTAGAAGACAGTGTGGGAGAGATTAGGTTTGGATCAACACCTTATACCCTACACCAAGATAAACTCAGAATGGGTGGATGACTTGAACATAAAGAAGGAAACTATAAGTAAATAATGTGAACACAGAATAATATACATGTCAGACCTTTGGGAAGGGAAAATTTTTAAAACCAAGCAAGACTTAGAAAGAGTCAGAAAATGTAAAATGAATAATTTTGAGTACATCACATTAAAAAGTTTTTGTACAAACAAAACCAATGAAACCAAAACCAGAAGGGAAATAACCAACTGGGAAACAATCCATAACAAAAACCTCTGACAAAGGTCTAATTAATCAAATTTACAAAGAGCTAAATCAATTGTACAAAAAATCAAGTCATTCTCCAACTGATAAATGGGCAAGAGACATGAATAGGCAGTTTTCAGATAAAGAAATCAAAACTATTAATAAGCACATGAAGAAGTGTTCTAAATCTCTTATAATCAGAGAGATGCAAATCAAAACAACTCTGATTATCACCTCACACCTAGCAGATTGGCTAACATAACAGCAACAAAGTAATGAATGCTGGAGGGAATGTGGCAGAGTTGGGACATTAATTCATTGCTGGTGGAGTTGTGAATTGATCCAACCATTCTGGAGGGCAATTTGGAACTATGCCCAAAGGGTGATAAAAGACTGTCTACCTTTTGACCCCGCCATAGCACTACTAGGTTTGTACTGCAAGGAGATAATAAGGAAAAACACATGCACAAGAATATTCATAGCTGTGCTCTTTGTGGTGGCAAAAAATTGGAAAATGAGGGGATGTCCTTCATTTGGGGAATGGCTGAACAAATTGTGATATATGTTGGTGATGGAATACTATCGTGCTCAAAGGAATAATAAAGTGGAGGAATTCCATGGAGACGGGAACAACCTCCTGGAAGTGATGCAGAGTGAAAGGAACAGAACCACGAGAACAATGTACACAGAGACTGATACACTGTGGTACAATCGAATGTAATGGACTCCTCCATTAGTGGTAATGCAATGATCCTGAACAACCTGGAGAGATATAGGAGAAAAAACACTATCCATATTCAGAGGAAAAACTGTAGGAATAAAAACACCAAAGAAAAACAACTGCTTAATGACATGGGTCAAAGCGGATATGATTGGGGATGTAGACTCTAAATGAACATCCTGGTGCAAATACAAGCAACATGGAAATGGGTTCTGATCAAGGATATATATAATACCCAGTGGAATTGTGCATTGGCTATGGGAGGGGGGAGAGGAGGGAGTAATAGAAAATGATTTTTGTAACCAAGGAATAATTTTTGAAATTGACCACATTTAAAAAAAAAGAATAAAAAAGAAAAAAAATTAGAATCTAACAACTAGAAGCAAATGACTCCACAAGGCAGCAAGAGTCTATAAAATAAAATCAAAAGAATGAAAAAATTGAGGAAAATATGAAACACCTAACTGATAAAAAAAATACAGATTTGGAAAATAGATCCAGAAGAGACAATTTAAGAATTATTGGACTACCAGAAAGTCATGACAAAAGAAAATGCGTGGACATCATTCTAAAGGAAATTATCCAAGAACAAGAGGGGAAAGTGGGGATTGAAAGAATCCACAAATCACCTCCTGCATTTAATCCCCAATTGACAATGCCCAGGAATATTATAGCCAAATTCAAGAACTACCAGACCAAGGAAAAGATAATACAAACTGCTAAGAAGAAACCATTCAGATATCATGGAACTACAGTTAGGGTAACACAGAACCAGGTTGTATCCACACTGAAGGACTGGAAGGCATGGAATATGATATTTTGGAAAGCAAGGGAATTGGGTCTACAACCAAGAATCAATTCCTGAGCAAAAGTGAGTATATTCTTGCAGAGGAAAGTATAGTCATTTAACCAAATAGAAGACTTCCAAGCATTCCTAAAGAAAAGACCTGACTTAAACAGAAAATTTGATGCCTAAACATAGAACTCAAGAGAATCACCAAAAAAAGATAATTAAAAAAAGGGAAAAATAAACAAACAAAAACATTTTTAAGGAACCCAATAAGTTCAGATGATTTGTATTCCTATAAGAAAAAATAACATTGGTAACTCTTAAAAAATTGTTATTATCCTGTGTGACCCTGGGCAAGTCACTTGACTCCCATTGCCTAGCCCTTACCACTCTTCTGCCTTGGAGCCAATACACAGTATTGACTCCAAGACAGAAGGTAAGGGTTTATTTTTTTTTAATTGTTATTATCATCAGGGTAACTAGAAAA
Organism: Monodelphis domestica; assembly: GCF_027887165.1. NCBI lineage: Eukaryota > Metazoa > Chordata > Mammalia > Didelphimorphia > Didelphidae > Monodelphis > Monodelphis domestica. The sequence continues at coordinate 119,429,563 of NC_077230.1, read as the reverse complement.
AGTATACTTAGAGGGAACTGTGACAAACTGTATAGGATGATATATATATAATATACATATATTTGTGTGTATATGTATATATATATATGCATATATATGGCTAAAAAAGAGGATAATACTAAGAGAAATGGGAAAAGAAATAAAATGGTGTAATTTTATATGTCATAAAGAAGCTCATGGGGGAAGGATAGAAAAGACCAATACAATGGAAGGGTGAAAGAGTTTGGAGACAATCTCTAAGAAAATTGAAATCATTACAGTGGGAAGGGTCTGAAAGGTTCAAATGGAAGGAAAACCTCCAACTCTAAATTCAATCATCATCATCATCATCAACACCAACATCATCATCAACATCAACATCATCAACATCCTTATCATCAACATCATCAACAACAACATCATCAATATCAACATCTAACTATCCATCTATGTGTCCTTTGGGGGCAAATTAACTGCCTTTTCCTGGTTTAGAAGCAGCTGGATGGTATAGGGGAAAAACTTTTGGGCTTAGAGTTAGGAAGATATGAGTTCAAATTTGAAGTTAGATATTTAATAGTGTGGAGATGGGATTAACTCTCTCCTGCCCATTTTTAGATTTAATCACCAGCAGCATATACCCCACTTACGCTTGAGTGGGGGAAGTCTGTGTCCCACGTGTGCAAAAGTGGGTGTTGAATCAGAAACCACTGACTTCCCCCTGGGCAGTCCTAAGAAAAACTATAGACTATAATTTGTCCATGTAAAAAGTAGAGGAAGGCACAGGAAGTGATGCAAAGAAGCATCTTTAAAAGGAGTTACAACTTCCTGTGAGGCAGTTCAGAGTTCTATGGAGTTCCAAGTTCAAGTTGAAGGTTGATGAAGAATCTATTTACTGGACCTGAGACCTTGGTCTTGGTGAGACTATTCTTAATCTCTCCCTTTTAACTATGGGTAAGTGAAACAGGCTGACTCCTTTCCTGGATTTTCTGAAGGGACCTTCCCTCTTGAGAGAGGCTTCTTGACTGAAACCCTTGCTTTACTGATCTCTAGACCCTCAGCTCAAGGCTAAGACCCCTCTGACTGAGGACTAATTAGCCCTGCCTGGGTTGAGCCAGGGGCTGGAGCAAAATACTTAGTGTTTAGGTTAGATATCTTACTCTATCCTCTCTCTGATTTTCTTACTTTCACTCTATCTTCTTTTGTAAATAAATTACCATAAAAATCATTTGGAATTGATTAATTCCTGGGGACTATACTCTCTGATAAAATTTAGTCCAACCCTTTTCTTTTTAGCCCTTACATTCTGGCCTTACAATAGGAATGAGAAAGAAGAGGGCAGAACTTGCTATGCCTCATAAGTGGGGTTTATGAGAAAAATGGATGGGGGGAGAAGAGGAATAAAACGATCCTCACTCTTACCTGAAATTGGCATTTCTTATAGCACAATAATATTCCATCTTAATCATAACTTATTCAGCTATTCCCCAACTGATGGGCATTCCTTTAGTTTCTAAATCTTTGCCATTACAAAAAGAGGTGCTGTAAATATGTTTGACCATGAGTCCTTTCCTCTCTCTCATTTCTTTGGGATTTCCATGCCTTTTCACATACTGTTTTTCATGCCCAGAATGTTCTTCCTCTTCACCTCTGCCTACTGGTTCTTCTGGCTTCTTTTAAGACTCAACTCAAATCTGGCCTTCTGGAAGGGGCTTCCTGGTTTCTCTTGGCTGCTAATACTGTACCATTTTAGATTGCCATCATATAGTATGTGAAGATCTTCTATTATCTGGATATTTTTATGTTGTCTCTCATTTGAATGTGTGCTTCTTGAAAAGATGTGGTTTGGGGAAAAACATGGAAAGGCTTATACAAACTAAAGTGAAGGGAAGTGCATAGAACCAGGAAAGCAATTTATACAGTAACAGCATTATTGTAAAGATGACCAACTTTGAAAGACTTAGTAACTGATCAATACAATGATCAACCATAATTCCAAAGGACTCATGATAAACAATTCTAGCCACAGGGCAGCAAGGTGGCTTAGTGGATGGAGAGCCAAGCCTATTGACAAGAAGTCCTGGTTTCAAATTTGGTTTCCAACACTTCCTAGATGTTTTACCCTGGGTAAATCACTTAACCCCAAATGACTATCCCTTATTGCTCTTCTCCCTTGGAACCAATAGGTTGTATTGATTCGAAGAGAGAAGGTAAGAGTTTAAAAAATATTTCTACCTGCCTCATATTAAAAATGGGGAGAATGGAAGGAGGCGGGGGCTCCGGGACCAGGGCGGTGGACCCTTTCCCCAGTTCAGACCAGAGGCGCCAGTACCGCCAACCCCATCTCTCCCAGGCCACCCTGCCCGGTGCCCCGAACCCCCTAGTCCCCATGGCCGGCCTCAACTCCCTGGAGGCGGTGAAAAGGAAAATCCAGGCGCTGCAGCAGCAGGCGGATGAGACGGAGGACAGAGCCCAGAGCCTGCAGCGGGAGCTGGACGGCGAGCGAGAGCAGCGGGAGAAAGCCGAAGGAGATGTGGATTCAGAGGAATCGACGGATCCAACTAGTTGAGGAAGAGTTGGACCGGGCCCAAGAACGTCTGGCCACAGCCCTGCAGAAACTGGAGGAAGCGGAAAAGGCAGCTGATGAGAGTGAGAGAGGAATGAAGGTGATTGAGAACCGGGCAATGAAGGATGAAGAGAAAATGGAAATTCAGGAGATGCAGTTGAAGGAAGCCAAGTATATCGCAGAGGAGGCAGATCGCAAATATGAAGAGGTAGCTCGTAAGTTGGTCATCCTTGCGGGCGAGCTGGAGTGAGCAAAGGAGCATGCTGAGGTGTCAGAACTGAAGTGTGGCGATCTGGAAGAGGAGCTGAAGAATGTCACCAACAACCTGAAGTCCTTGGAGGCTGCATCAGAGAAGTATTCTGAAAGGGAGGATAAATATGAAGAAGAAATCAAGCTTCTATCTGACAAACTTAAAGAGGCTGAGACCCGAGCTGAGTTTGCAGAAAGAACCGTTGCAAAACTGGAAAAGACCATCGATGACCTGGAAGAAAACCTTGACCAGGCCAAAGAAGAGAATGTGGGCTTACATCAGACATTGGATCAGACATTAAACGAACTTAACTGTATATGAATCAAAAAGGAAAAATTTTGTTTGCCAGAAATTCAAGAAATCCATGTTGTCCTTTTCCCTTGTAAGAAGTTTCTTCTATTATTGTATCTTTTCTTTACTGGAAATGTCAATCAAATTATGAATACCTGACCAATATTTGTTATCAGAGAGGCTTTGGGCACCAGTTAAATCTAGTTCCTTCTTTCCAACAGCACACTAAAGCTTCTAGTTGGCTTTTTTTTTTATCCTTAAGTTGCATTTTTTTTTTCCTTAGGCAGGCAGGGTATTTAACTTAGGCCAAATTCTCCAAGATTGAGGGCATTCTGTACACTCTGGACAATAGCAGGGAACCCAGCTGAGCTACTGGATTGTGCCTGGGTTGATTTAAGAACACAAGCATTCCATGTCACCCTGAGCCTTTTTACAGAAGGGCAAGAACCATCTCATAAAATGGGTGGGGACTTTCTATCTATAGTGAAAAAGTTATTCTAGGAAGTCATAAACCACAAAGAATAGCCTAATTATCATGGTCCTTCCTCCCACTCCATACTGCAGGGCAAACATCCTCTGAGCACTCACTGAGAAAATACTTTTAAAAGTAATCGACAACATCTAGATTTTTTTCTGGATGAATACTTGAGGTTCTGTCTCAAATGTGGCCTACAGTTGATGTTACTTTCACTGTATGCCTAGACTTTTTTTTTCCTTTAAAAGAGATTTCATTTTAGCATTTTAGGTGACATCAGCCTATATTTGGACCAGTATGGTACTTTACCAACTTGTGGCATTCAGAAGTTGACTTTTACAATGCAATTGAAAATCTCATTCCAAATAAAGAACCATGTTTGACTTTCCCAATACTGTATGGCTGAGCATTAGTAATAAATTCAGCCAGTAATTCAATGGAAATTAATATGGCGGCCTATATCCTTGCTATAGTGCTTCCCATCATAGATTCCAGCCCTTTTCTATGCCACTTTCTTTGTCCATTAATCTGTTGGCTAGAAATACAAAACTAAGAGCTCCTCACCATCACTAAAGGAGAAATAGAAATACAATTCAATTTGTCTTGATTTCATTTTAGACTGCCAGAGTATGGCAAATGGAAGGTTCCATTTCTTCCTTTGCAGAGGGATTTTTAATCCCTATTTTGGGGACCAATTTAACAAAGACCAAAAACCTCCTGATTCAACTGGATTCAGAGAATTAAATAGATTGCACCTATTTGTTGTTGCTAAACTGTTTCCTTATGTACAGCTCAGTGCTAAAAACATTCCTTTTTCCACAGTAGTGTGGAACAGATATGAAAATTCAAGTTTACAGTTCTGATTAAAAATTACCCTGCTTCCAGCATATAATCCCAGTCCTGATTCCTATTTATTAAGCATCACACTAACCAGGAAACACACTAGGAAATGTGAAGCTGAATGAAACCAAGTGCTTTTCATTTAGATCTTTACCAAATATATCATATGTAACAGTATCACCTGTTTCTAGCTTTTGGTCAAATAAATTTTTACATAAACTAAAAAAATAAAAATAAAAAAAAATTTGGGGAGAATACTAGCACCTAACCCTCAGAGTTATTATGAGGATAAAGTGAGATGATATCTATAAAGCACTTTACAAAACTTAAAATATAGAAATGTTGGCTATTATGGTTATTAGGGAGCAAAAAGGCCAAAGTTGATGAATGTTTGCTTCCTTATTTATGAGGGAAATAAAAATGGAGAAATGAGAGAAAGGGCAGTTGGGAAAAGATGAATAAGAGATGAAAGAGAGACAGGAAGCAAGAGAAAAAGAAAAAGAAAAGAATAGAAGATACACGAGAGGGAGAAGGAAAAGAAGAAGAGAAAAAAATAAAATGGAAAGGTAGAAAGAGACTAAATTGTAGAAGGCTTAAAATACCAAACAGAGGGGGTTATATTTAATCCTAGACCACTGGGCAAGGGTAGTGGCATGGTCAAACCTACCCTTTAGTTGATCAGACTTTAAATGCATTATGATGTCTCTGGTGTTAGAGAAATTAGGAGAAAAGGAAATTGGTGCTTAAGTATTTCCAGGATATTGTAGCCATGCTAGCATTCTCATGACAAGGCTTGATATATGAATATTTTTATTGCTAAATTTAATGACTGATTGATTAAAACAGTATCCTTAGGACTTGGCAGCCTGAAAAATAAGAAAATATCTCTCCATTATAAAAATATAAAATAAAAATATGGATATATTTATATAAGAATATATTTATCATTGTTTGTATAATAAAATATATAAAATATAATAATAAGTAAAATATAAAAAAGAATCAAAGAACTTTAGAGCTGGATATTACTTTAAAGATCATCAAGTCCATGTGTTCTTAACTTGGGGTCTTTGAGATTTTTTTGACAATTTGATAATTGTATTTCTTTTTTTCAAATATTAATTTATCTTATTTTTTGTTACATTTTGAGCTCCAAGTTCTTTCACTCTCTCCCTCATAACCTCACATTAGAGAAGGTCAACTTTTGACAAAGATTACATATGTGTATACACATAAAACCTACAATATATGCTTCTACATATCAGTTTTTTCTCTGGGAATGCAGATAGCATCTTCCTTCATAGGTCCTTTGTGGTTGAACTAAATATTCATGTTCTCTCAGAATAGTCTAGCCCTTCATAGTCATTCTTTGAAAAATATTGCTGTTACTATATACAATATTATCTTGGTTCTGCTTATTATACTCTTCATTATTTCATGCAAATATTTCCATGTTTTTTCTAAAATCACTCTGTTCATTATTTCTTATAGCACAGTATCTATCACTATCCTATACCATAACTTGTTCAGTCATTTCCCAGTTGGTAAGCATCCTTTCTTATATTCAATTTTATTCATCTCACCTTTAATTTTTTGGATTTCCATTTTGGTGTTCAGTTAAGGATTTTTAATTTAATCTTTTTCTAGCTTTTTAAACTACATACCCAGTTCATTGATCTGTATTCTCTATAAGCTTTTAGAGGTATAAATTTTCCTCTGATTACTATTTTTGCTGCATCCCACAAGTTTTAACATGTCTCATTATCATTTTCTTTAATAAGATTATTTGTTGTTTGCATGACTTGTTCTTTAATCCACTCATTCTTTAAGATTAGGCTATTTAGTCCCAAGTGATTTTAAATCTGTGCTTCTAGGTCCTTTACTAAATGTAATTTTACTGCATTATTATTTGAAAAGGAGACATTTAATATTTCTGCTTTTCTTCATTTAACTATAAAGTTTTTATGGCCTAATGTATGACAATTTTTGCAAAAGTGCCACATACCACTGAGAAAAAGGTATTTTTCAGTTCCCTAGGAGCATTTGGTTTTTAATTGGTGAGGAAGGGTTTTCAGAGGTCTGAACTTTCGCTGCCTCTATGCCACCATCTTGACTCTGCCTCTCTGTTTTATTATTTCTTAATGATTTGTGAAGCCATTAGCTTCCTCTTGTCCAATTCTGATTTTTAAGAATTTATTTTCTTAGATAAATTTTGGAATCTCTTTTTGCAATTGGTTCAATTACTTTTCATAATTTTCTTGATTTTGTTGCATTATTCTCATTTCTTTTTCCAGTTTTTCCTTGGTTTCTTTTATTTAACTTTCAAAGTCCTTTTTAGCTCTTCTAAGAACTCTTTTTGGGCATGAAGCATTTTACATTTTTCTTTAAAACTTCACAAGTAAGGGCATCTGGGTAGCTCAGTGAATTGAGAGCCAGGCCTAGAGACTGGAGGTCCTAAATTCAAATCTGACCTCAGACACTTCCAAGCTGTGTGACCCTGGACAAGTCATTTAATCCCCACTACCAAGCCCTTATCATATTTCTGCCTTAGAACCAATACATAATATTGATTCTAAGGTGTAAGGGTTTTTAAAAAAAGCACCTCACAAGGGGCTAGCTATTTTTACTTTATTGTCTTCTTCTGGATTTGAAACCTGATCTTTTCTATCACTAGAGTAGCTATCTGTAGTCAAGTGATTTTTTTTGCTGTTTGCTAATTTTTTTAATGGTCTATTTTAAGGACAACTAGGTGCTCAGTGGATTGAGAGCCAGGCCTAGAGATGAGAGGTCCTGGATTCAAATATGACCTCAGACACTTCCTAGCTGCGTGACCCTGGGCAAATCACTTAACTCCCATTTCCTAGACCTTGCCACTTTTCTGCCTTGGAACCAATACACAGGATGAGACTTTTAATAACTTAATTCTTGGTGGATATCTTTGTGGTCAGGCTCTGCTCCTGAGAATAACATCTCAGACTTCAAAATTTTTGTGCTATTGTTTTCTGAGTTCTCTATGGGAGTTTTTGGGGTTTTTTTTATCTTTTCAGTATTCTATGATCCAAAGCCAAGTGTGGTCAGTGCTCCTCTGACTTATGCCTTAATCAATGAGTGATTTTTCTTTACTCCTGAGCTGTGTTCAGGGCTCCCAGCACCATTGTCACTACAAACCCTGAGATGATAATTATCTTTCAATATGGCTGGTTTCTTTTATAACACTGTGTATTTTATTTTGTACTTTTAAATATATATAATTCTTTTTTAGCTTTCAGTATTTTTCCTAATTACATGTAAACACAATTTTCAACATTATCTAAAATGTTAAGTTCTTTCTCTTCCTTCCTTTGTCCCTTCTCCTTCCTTTCCCTGAAATGGTGAGCAATTTGATATATACTATATATGTGACATCATGGAAAACATATTTGTATTACTCATGTTCTAGCAGAAGACATAAATAAAAAACCATAAAGTAAATAAAGTGAAGAAGAGTATTCTTCACTCTGAATTCAGGATCCATTGATTTATTCTCTAGAGATGAATCGCATTTTTCATCCTACATTCTTCAGAATTGTGTTGGATCATTGCATTGTTGAGAATAGCCAAGTCATTCATAGTTGACCATTATACAATATTGCCTTTAATGTGTGCAATGTTCTCCTGGTTCTACTCACTTCACTTTGCATCCGTTTATGGAAATATTTTGAGGAAAAAAATGTATCATTCTGATCAAGTCTACAGGCTGCATTACTCTGGCAAAAGGGTCCATCACACACACAAAGTTAGTATCTGATCTAATCCAATGGTCTCAGACTGAGGCTAGAAGGAACTGTCCAACTCTTATCTAAACTTTATATCTACCCCAGCATCTACTATAGTGATTAGTACAAAATAAATGCTAATATTGCCAGGCCAGACTTTACTTCCTCTCTCATAGGAGGAGAGAACCAGTAGAAAGAAACAACTAAAATGGCTGATAGACCCATGAATACAATACATACATGCATGTACACATAGCTCTAAGGAAATCTATTTACCCTTATGTGCACATTTAGCTTGCCTACTCCTAAATAAAGAAGCTCCCAAACCTAAAGGATGCATGAGGTCTGCTGTTTTTATTTAAGGTAGCTTTAGCTCCCTTTGCTTGCCTGAGTTTATTTTTAAATATTTTTCCATGTTTGCATGATTTGTTTTCTTTCCCTCCCCTCTTCCCTCCTCCCTCCCACAGATGACAAGCAATTCCACTGGGACATACTTGATCAAGGGGCATCAAGTGTTATCACTTGATACCTCTTTCCATATTATTTTTTTATTTTTGTAACAGTAATTTTTTAAAACCAAAACCCCAAATCCTATACCCATATAAAACAAATGATGTCATATGCTTTTCTTCTGCCTTTCTACTCCCACAGTTCTTTCTCTCAATGTGGATAGCATTCCTTCTCATTAATCCCTTCAGATTGTCCTGGATCATTGCATTGCTAATAGTAGCAAAGTCCATACACTGGATTGTTCCACAATGTTTCACTTTCTGGGTACAGTGTTCTCTTGGCTCTGCTCATTTCACTCTGTATCTGTTTATGGAGGCCTTTCCAGTTTATATAGAAATCTTCCAATTATTCCTTAGAGCATGATAGTATTCCATCACCATCATATATCACAATTTGTTCAGCAATTCCCCAATTGAGGGACACCTCCCTCATTTTCCAATTTTTTGCCACCACAAAGAATATAGCTATGAATATTTTTGAACAACCCTTTTTATTATCTTTGGGATTCAAACCCAGTAGTGGCATTTCTGTATCAAAGGGAATGCAGTTTTTTTAAGTCTTTTGGGCATAATTCCAAATTGCCTTCCAAAATGGTTGTAGCAATTCACAACTCCACCAGCAATTCATTAGTGTCCCAATTTTTCCATATCCCCTGCAACATTTATTATTTTCCTTTACTGCCATATTGGTCAATCTAGGTAGGAGGTGGTGCCTCAGAGTTGTTTTGATATTCATTTCTCTAATTAGGAGTGATTTAGAACACTTTTCCATGTGATTATTGATACTTTTGATTTCTTCATCTGAAAACTGCCTATTCATGTCCCTTGATCATTTGTCAATTGGGGAATGGCTTGATTTCTTGTACATTTAACATAGTTCCTTATAAATTTGAAAGCCACATGAGGGTACACCATAGATGAAACTGCACAAAGACAATAGTCATTCTTGGTCACTGAGAGACTACCACTATACTATACTATACTTATAAATTTGAGAAATTAGACCTTTGTCAGAGGCTTTTTTAATACCAGTTTTTTTCCAATTTGTTGCTTCCTTTCTAATTTTGGTTGCATTGGTTTTGTTTGTAGAAAACCTTTTTAATTTAATATAATGAAAATTATTTATTTTACATTTTGTAATTTTCTATCTCTTTCTTGGACTTAAATTCTTTCCTTTCCAATAGATCTGACAAATATACTATTCTATATTCACCTAATTTACTTATAATTTCCCTCTTTATTTTTAAGTCATTTACCCATTTTGAATTTATCTTGGTATAAGGTATGAACTTGCTTGAATTTAAAAATACTTCTGTCCCTAACCATTACTGTCCCTAAGACCAAGACTCTGGACAGAACTAGCTTATCCTGAAGCTAAAATCTAGCTTATGGTCCTGCACAGGTTTTCCTAGAACTACTAAATATACTACCTTGCCTGTCAAGGGCAAGAACAAACAGTTAAATATTCAGTGACCACAGAGTTGATTAGTACACATATCCTTGCATCCTTCTGTGTACCATTGATGTTTTAAATATCTCCCCTAGACACTGTGGAATTAAACTTAAGTAGTGATTTGCTTTATTTCTATTCCTTTAGATCTAAAACTAGACCAACTTATCACCTAACAAATATAATTCAAATAAACAAATATATACATTCATGTGTAAGCAAAAAAATAAATATGGAAGTAAGGAAAACCAAGTGTTGACTCCAGACATGAGGGGAAAACAAATCAATCAATAAGATATGTTAGATGATAAGTTATTAGGATATGGTGATCACCTAAAGCATGGAAGACCAGTGACAGAGAGAAATTAAAAACACAGATATGCAGGTCATGCAGGTGAGGATTATCAAGATTTGATAATTTCATTGATGGTAATGGAGAAACAAAGGGAGAGAAGAGCCAGTCAAGCAGTTGGCTAACTTTTGTTGTACTTGAACATTACTTTCCACACAAGGGAATAGTCGTTATTTAATTGGCACATCTGGAGTTTATGGGCCATGACCAAGTGCCTCAAGTTAACTGAATTTTCCCCAAGTCATTTTGTTTGGAGGTAGTGATTCCAAGCCTGGAAATGACTTACTGTGTCAGAGGTGGTACTTGAGAGGGCAGGTGAGTGGATGTAAGTGTCCTGAAGTGTAAAGAATGCTGAAAGAAAGGTGGAAAGAAAGGAGCAGGAAGGAAAAATCAGGACAAAGAGAAATAGGTAAAGCCACTTGCCAAACTGGTTTGAATCTCTCATTACCTACTATCTTAGAAAAACCTCCTTTTCCCAAACTACCTTACAAAGGGAAAATATATAAGCATATAGAAATATATTGAGGGGATCGAAGAAGTGACTTTATTAAAAGGTAATGATTATGCCTTTCTTAGGAAGTCAGTGTTCTTTATCTTTTTTCAATCCTTACTTTCTGTCTTAATATAAGTACTGTCTACTGGTTCCAAGGCAGAAGAGTGGTAAGGGCTAGGCAAGGGGGGTTAAGTGACTTGTCCAGGATCACAGTCAGGAAGGTCTAAGGCTATATTTGAAATTAGGACCTCCTGGCTCCAAACCTGGAATACAGTGTTCTTTCCAGAACCACTGTCAGCATAGATTGTCTTCTTCTAGAATTTAAGTACATCAGTAATAAAAACATGAGGGATACTACACTGAGTCTACCCTCACTATCTATGAGGGGCATTTCCTTAAAACTGGATAACAAAGACAAAGAGAGAACTGTCTTTCATGGCCTTATCCGTACCCAAAGCATATTTCTAAAGTATAGAAACTTGTGTCTATGCTGCTTCCTAGAAGTCAGTACTCAATAACTAGGGAAGCAAAGAAGGAATGAACGAAGTGAATAAATTGGTCTTTGATCCCTTTAAGATCTCATCTTGAGTAGTATTACAATATGATTTTGTGTGGATTTTAACAATTTAGGTAGTGAAGGGAATGAAAAAAGAACAGAACCTTGGATCAATAACTATGTGACCTTGGGTAAATTTCCTTACACTACCAAAAAGGCATCTCAGCATCTTTGCACTGGCAAATCTCCTTCCCTCTGACTTATAGAGTCCTCTCCCTTTAATGTGCAACTCAGACACCAGCTTTGACACAAAGACTTTCCTGATCCTCTCACAAATGCTTGTGTCCTCCCTTCTAAAGAAATATATATTTAACTAAAGTAAGTTTCCCATGATGAAGATCTGACTATATTACCCACCTACTCAATAAACTCCACTGACTCCCTATCACCAACAAGATTAAATATAAAATCCTCTGTTTAGCCTTCAAAGTCCATTACAACATAAATCCTTCCTACTTTCCCAGGCTTCTTATATCTCTCTTCCAATCAATGAATGGAAGTGACATTGGCCTTTCAGCTGTTCCATGAACAAGACATTCTAACTTTGCCTTTTGTCTGGCCATCCCCAGGAGCCTGGAGCCCTCTCCCTCCACAGCTCCCCCTATCTACTTTGCTAACTTCCTATAGGACTCAATTAAAATCCAATCTTTTACAGGAAACTCTACCTTAGGTGTCTTAATTCTAGCACCTTTCTGTTGTCAATTATTTCCTGTGTATCCCAAATATTTTTCATAAATACTTGTTTATATAATCTCCCCCATTAGTCTGTGATGTCTTAGAGACCAAGGACTATCTTTTCCTCTTTTTGCATCCCTGGCGCTTATTGCAATTCCTGGCACATAGTAAATGCTTTATAAATGTTTATTGATTGATCATTTTGTATTTATTCTCTTTATATTTATGCTGCCCCCATTTAAATATGTACCCATTGTCTCCCTCATTCAAATGTAAGCTCTTGATGAGCAGAGATTGTTTCATTCTTTGTATAGACATCCCAAGCACCTAGCATCATGCCTGGCACATAGTAGGTGCTTAATAAATATCTGTTGTTTTGTTGATTGCTCTGTAAATGGAGGGAAAGCAACTAAATGATGATCTGCACATAATTTGTGAGAAGTATCTGCTACTCATTTCCTTTAAGCCTAGACATTATTAGAGCAGGAAAGATGCTGATAGTAAAGGTTATGAGCAGAAGAAGTGAGAGGATCCATCCCATTGATAGCAGGACTCTCCTCACCCTGGATAAGTCCATCTTTCAGGCAAAGGCAGCATCAGAGGACAAACTCCAGGGACTGAGAGGGCATTTGGCCAAAGAACAAAGCCCAAAGAAGTGAAATGACTTGAAGGAAATGCAATGAAATGACTTGCCTGAGACTAGTCTGAGTGCCTGAGACTAGGCTGAAGGCTGGTTCAGTACAGTTCGTCCTTTGTATGATGCTAAGTGGGGAGGATGAGGGAAGGATAATTATGATAGCCATATAGTTAGATTCCTGTGTTACAGTGAGAGGTTCTTCAATCTTGTACGTCATGGGGATCATGGGAAACCTGATTTGGCCCCACCATGTAACTCACACAGCACATGATAAGAGTGCTTTCTTAGAGATATACTATGATTTTCTTTTGGAAGTATTTCAGTGCTAAAAGCCTGAAGACCAACATAAGTTGAAGTCTTCCCAGAAGTGGCCAAAATTTGAGAATTCCTAACACTAACCAGATGGAGGAGGTAAAAACCCATGTTTGCATTGTGGTCTGAAAACTTCCCTTCAATCAGGGCCCCTTTCTAGCCAGCATTAAACTTCAACCCAGTGGTTTAATAGCCCCATTTTTGAGCTGAAGCCCTAGGGCATGGTTTAGGGTTGTTGTTTTTTTCTAAAGAGTGAGGTGAAGAAAAAGAGGAGGTATGTGTTGGGGGCTGGGAGGAAAAGAAACCTTTGGAAATTGACTTCAGTGAAAATGAGTCCAGGTCTCTTTAGAAGTTAAAGAATCACTCCTTTTTTGGGGGGGCAAGCAGAGAGAGAGAGAGAGAGAGAGAGAGAGAGAGAGAGAGAGAGAGAGAGAGAGAGAGAGAGAGAGAGAGAGAAGAGAAAGAAAGAAAGAAAGAAAGAAAGAAAGAAAGAAAGAAAGAAAGAAAGAAAGAAAGAAAGAAAGAAAGAAAGAAAGAAAGAAAGAAAGAAAGAAAGAAAGAAAGAAAGAAAGAAAGAAAGAAAGAAAGAAAGAAAGAAAGAAAGAAAGAAGAAAGAAGAAAAATTTTCCCAAAATTGATATTTTGTTTTTCTAAAATTAAAAAATATTAGTTCTAATTTCAGTTTTCCTGATACTACTCAATTTTTTTTTTAAAATTGATTTTTTTATGTAATTTATTTTTACATTATCATTTCCCCCATACTCCTCCCCCACATCTTCACAGAGATCTCATGTGATCTCAAACACTTCCTCGATGTGTAATCCTGGGCAAGTCACTTGACCCCTGTTGCCTAGCCCTTACTGTTCTTCTGCCTTAAAAATAATACATAGTATTGATTCTAAGATGTAAGGTGAGGGTTTAAAAAGGTTTTAAAAAGAAGAACTAGAAAGCAGTTAAGCAAACCAGACAACACATCTGAACAGAAGCTATTTTCTACAATGTCCATACTCCTTAACTTTTGTTTTAACATTGCCTAGATTTCTTCCTGTATAATTTTCCCTCCTGCTCCCAGAGCCACCTCATATATGTTATGTAGTCTGAGTGAGTTTCTGGATTCTGTGGTACAGCGTAAGGAAGCAGCAGCCATCTTTCTCGGGTGCCACTTTTGATGACAAGGGATGGCCCAGATACACACAGGGCTCCGGGCAGGCTGTGCCACAACCCTCACGTCAGGGAGAAGGTGGGAGGTTCTATAATCTTTGCATGTGGTTCCCAGGCCTCACCCTTGTACTCAACACTCCCTAAGCCAAGGTCATTCATCTCAGTTCTGGTCGATGGCTAATATTTGTAAAGGGGAAATGTGTGCAGCTGGGAGAGAGAGCACCATAAGACAGAAAGTAGCAAAATATAAAAGCTAACGGAGAAGCAAGGGAAGGAAGGAAGCTTTATTGAAGGCGATATTCACTATATGAGGAGGCAGCTATAGAGAATGGAAATGTCAGATTCAATGGAGCGCCTGGTAAAATCAGTCAAGCTCAGTGGGTTTGCGTTGGGCTCTTCTCTGGGTCCAAAAGAACCAGACATTGGGGAGAGTCTGGCAGGTCATGGTTCCAAGACCAGAGCTGATTTGCTGGAGGCAATATCTGGGGTTTCAAACAGATATTCAAAGAGACTTTTGGCCCTTAACTCAGGTCTTACTTTGACGGAGTGATTCAGGAGATTTAGGTTTCACCCTTTTTTTAAAAACCATTTAGCAAGGCAGGGAGGCTACTGAGGGACTTATGTCACATGATAAAGGACTTGTTTTAAAAAAGGAAAAAAAAGAAATCAGCAAAACTGACCACACACTGAAAAGAATCTGACAATATATAGCAATATTACACATCTATGGCTGCCTCTTCTCTTTAAAAGAGTGTGCGACAAGTGATGGCTTCGTGTTTCTTTGGGCCCAAGCCCTTTGTAATGTTGCCTCATTCATTTTTTGGGTTGTCTTGTGGTTACTGTTATTTCCATTTATGTTGTTGTAACCCCTGTGTGTGTGTGTGTGTGTGTGTGTGTGTGTGTGTGTGTGTGTTTGGGGGTGGGGGGGGGCTGCTTACTTTATTGCTTATCAATTCAACTAGTTCTCTGCTTCTCTGTATTCATCTATTCATTTCAGAGTACAGAAACATTCTGTTGCATTCACAAACCTCATTTTGTTGAGCCAGGCCCCAATTGAAGAGCATTTACTTTGCTTCTTTTCTTTTGCTACTACAAAAAGTGCTGCTGCAGATGTTTGAAGTGTCATTGGATCCTTTCTTTTGATCACTGCCTCCTTGGAATATATGTCTATCAGTGGAAACTCCAGGTCAAAAGGGCTGGAGATTTTGGTCCCTTTGTTTGCTACCCCCAAATATATTGAGAGATTTCTGACTATTTCCACTTGGGTTATGGAATCATAGATTTGGAGCCAAAAGAGACCTTCAAGAAAGTCAGTACCACATAGCTAAAACCAGCCCCAGGCTCTGATTTTCTTTTCAAGGGGATCCCACTGCCCCAAATCTTCAGACTATGTTAAAAAATGGTGGCCCTTTGCCCTGGTGCTTCATGCAAGCCATTCTGGCAGCCTCGTTTCTAACCTGGCTTGACCAAACCGCCTGTCATGTGGGTAGCCTCCATATTATCTCATATGTGCTTTATCCATATCCTCAGCAGAAAAGAACAATGGGCAAATTCATGAGTCGTCTCTCCTCATACCTCAAACAAACAAGGAAATTGTTGGCCTGGCTATTAGTCGTCTGCATTCCCCTTTCACGGCTATTAATAAGTGAAACTGTGTTCACATTTCCACAAATATGCTTTAATTTCACAGGTCTTGAATTTCACTTGCCTCACCAGGAAAACAAAATTCAGCCAACACTCTCAGAGAGAGGCACCTGTGACTGAGGCAATAAGGTTCTGTTTAAACTAACACTGAGCTTCTGAAATTGAAGCACAGGTTATAAATTTGTGGATTGTTCTTCTTGACTAAGTTTATTACCTAGAATTTGATCTTTAGCCATAAAAAGAGAAGAACATGAGAAGACTGCACCTGACACAGCGTCTTGTATAGAGCTCTCACAAGTAGATGATGAATGAATGAACAAATCTAAATTCTGCTTTCTTTATTGAGCTCAAATTGTAAAAGGATATATATAAAAATAGTAAGGACACAGAGCCATGAAAAAATCCAAAACATTGGTACAAACCTGTAAACAAAGGATCAGGGCAAGTTAAATCCTAGAATATTGTAAGATTTGTAATAAAAGCTAAAAAGGATGGACAGGGTGGGGTCCTGGGTTCAAATACAGCCTCAGACACTTCCTTAGCTGTGTAACCCTGGGTAAGTCATTTAACACCTATTTCCTAGCCCTTACTGCTCTTGTGCCTTGGAACCAATACTTAGTATCAATTCTAAAATGGAAGGTGAAGATTTTTTAAAACCCAACAATGAAAGGGGAAGTAGAAAGCTTTTTAAAGACCTATGTGAAATAAAAAGAAAAGGATAGGTAATATGCTTTGGGCAAATAGTATATTGTTTATATAAAGAGGTAACAGGACTATTAAGTGCCCAGTCCTCAAGGCACATTAAATGTACTGCCCTGCCTTAGACCAACCCATAAGAGACTTAGTGAGCTTGCTTTGGGGCATGTGTATTAGAGGAGCCCTTTCCTCCTTCGGTGTTTTTGTAGTTATTTTCTATCAGCTTCCTGAATGGTAATGGAAAATCTTTTAGCTGGCTGCTGAGCTGGAACTGTCTGGAACTCAGACAATAATTCTCTCTAGCAGTTTTCAAGTCAGAAGGAAAAAATTCCATGTAACTCTGGATGGAAAGAGAAATAGTGGCAGTAGCAGTGGTGATGTGGTTGTCTTATCTCTTCACTTGGGTACCTCGGAATTCATCACCTAGTAGTTCCTTACCATTGATGAGCTTTTCCATTATTATTCAGATTGGTTCTCTGACAGTAAACCTAGTCTGCTGCCAAGTCCAACTTGAAGTTTCTCCTGTGTGTTAGAACCTGCTGACATGTCCTTTAAGAAGCTAAGGTCATCTCCACATCAAAATGAGGCCTCTGAATAAAACTTTTGTGAAGGAAGACTAAAGCAAAAAAAAAAAAAGGAGAATAGATTTCCTAGCTATCACATGTCTTCTTTCAAGGACAATAATTTTCAAACCTTTAAGTATAGAACAAATATGGTTTAGGCTGAGAATGAAGCCTGTGATAGGTGGGAAATGAATAAGGAAACACCTAGGCACTTAAGGGAATGAACTTGAGCCCAATGATATACTAGAATGAGAACATGATCACAGAAACCTAATCTGTGGAATCTTAGAGGAATTGTAGGGAATAAGAAAATCAACATATGAGTAGAGATGATTAAGTGTTTCAGTCTTCTAAAAGGAGAAAATGATAGATTCTGGGTGTTATAGACAAATGACTTTCATATCAGTATCTCACAAAATTTTAGGACAGATTATTAAATTGGTCATTAGTGAACATACTAAAAATAAGTCATAACATGCTAATCTACTTTCCTTTCTTATTAGTGTTGTAAGGATTAGCTTTTAGCGAAAGCAAGAAGCAAGAGATCCTGCAAACCAACATTCCACACAGAACTCTCAGGAGCACAGAGGCAGTTTCTGAGAGCAATTGATAGACTCTTCTGAAATAGAGAGAGGCTGCTGCTTTTTTCCCTAGCAGTCAGGAGAGTCAAGAAGCTTTCTGTTTGGTATTTCTGGGGTGGACCCAGAGAGCCAGTGATTCCCTCTTCTTTGGCTTTCTTGATATTCTGCCTGTTCCTGCCTGCTGTTGCTGCCAGTGCTGCTGATGTCAAGTGGATTTCAACAGAGCTATTACTGGGACTTCCGCTTGACTCAAAGAGGACTCTTGGTTGTGAGATTCTTTGGCTCTGGTTCTTTTTCCTACCAAACCCCCTTAACCTTAATTACTAATTTAAGAATTTAGTTTAGAATAATTATAGAAGGTATAGGGGCAGCTGGGTAGCTCAGTGGATTAAGAGCCAGACCTAGAGACGGGAGGTCCTAGGTTCAAATCTGGCCTCAGACACTTCCTAGCTCTGTGACCCTGGGCAAGTCATTAATCCCCATTGCCTATCCCTTACCACTTTTCTGCCTTGGAGCCAATACAAAGTATTGACTCCAAGTCAGAAAGTAAGGGTTTTAAAAAAAAGTATAAGGGTTTTAATCTATGTTTGGGTTAAGAGTTAGTTATTCCCTAATTCCCCTTTTCCCTTTACCCTTTAGCTAAATAAACCTGTTGTTTTATATATATATATATATATATATATATATATATATATATATATATATATTTAGTTAGTTAGTTAGTTAGTTAGTTAGTTAGTTAGTTTTGAACCCTTCTTTTAACCCACCTATTACCACAACAGTATTAGTTTGAGAACATTGTAGAGATAAGGCATCCTATGATATTTCTAAAGGTATACTCACTGATAAGATAAAGGTAGGCTACATAATAGTACTGTATAGGTATGTAGACTTTAGTTGTTTCAGCAACCCTATCTAGAGTCCTAATAAATTGTTGCTGTTCAGTTGTTTTTCAGTTGCATCTGATTCTTCATGACCCTTTTGGAGATTTTCTTGGCAGAGATACTGGAGTGGTTTGCCATTTCCTTCTCCAGCTCATTTTACAGATGAGAAAACTGAGAACAACAGGGTTAAATAATTTATGCAGAGTCACACAGTGTAAAAATTAAATTATATCTCTAATACTAAAATATTATATTTTATGAGGTTTATTAAGGATTATTAGAAATCAAGGAATAAAGAAGATACAAATAAAACCCACATGCCCATGACTGATTAGCCCATTCAAAATCCCAGCACTTAGCTTAGCATACCACTATACTTCCTACATCATTGCAATGGCAGAAAGGAGAGAGTGGGAGGCATTACTGTCAGTTAAATACCAATTGTGATCTCACCAATGTGGAGACTCAGATGAGATTATAGGGAATTCTGGGAAATATCAAGGACTTCTGGGAATTGAAGTCTAGGGTTCAAAATCTCCATTTTTACATATCCCCCTGTGATCCTATTGGGGAAATTAGTTTATCCAAAAGGATCATGGAAACATAATCAACTTAAAGATTGCAATAATTTGTGGATAAGAGGAAAAGAGAACAAAACCAATAATTACTTGGCAAAAAGCCTTGACAAAAAGTCAGTTAGGGGGCAGTCCCCTTTGGCATAAGAGTATACATACAAAACAAATGCATTCAAACCCCACACAGTCCAAATCACCACATCCCAAAGTTCACTCTGGATCTTCTGGTGCAGTGTGTGGTCTGTGGAGGTATCTTCATGGTGTCTTCTCCAAATAGTTCTCTTTCTGGATTTGGAGAGGTAGCATGTTTCTTAACCTAAATTACTCTCAAAAGGAATTTAAACTTTGCAAATTTAAAATAATAATAATATTTATACATTCCCCTCTGAAGAGAGTGATTGAAAAAAACAGGGATCACTCAGGGATTCATGGCTAAGTTATGAGGTATATGAATCAATTTGCAAGAGAAATCAAAAACATCAAATAAATCCAAATAAAAAAGATAATTTCTGGATAAAATATAGACTGTCAAAGTCTTATTGTAAAAATTTTAAGTATAGGAAAAATAAATGTATAACAGGTCTTTGAATCAGGGCCCAATTAAAATGATATAAGCATTTACCCAATCAGTAACCAGGACTACAGAAAGTTGCCACATCATGAAAGACAGAAAAAGGACTAGATTATAGGAGCCAGGTAGGAGCCAAATTTGAGATACTTGGTAGAATGTGGAACAAAGAAGACCTGCCTTTAACACATGTTAAACAGCTGCAACCTCAAACCCCAAACAAGTTCAAGTCCTCTTGTCTTGGCTCAAAATTTTCATCAACCCCATTGGGATTGGTTGGTCTCTTTGACCTTGTGCTCAATTGGCAGACACTATGCAGTTTAGCTTTGTGCTTCTTTGGCACTGTGCAAGGCTCTTTTTGTATTCTCTTGTCCTGGAATCAGACAGAATCATTAAGCAAAGTACCATAATTTTTTTTTAAACAATCAGTGGCATCATTTTTATAGTCTCAAGCTTTTGGGGCAGGCATTGACATTATAGCAAATGTATTTTAAACTTATATTATTGCAAATCAAAAAAGTTAAAATATTCTTAATACTGGTGACATGTGCTTCAAATATAAAAAGGAGAGAAAAAACTGGAAAAATATATTGCACATCTAAGCAAAATATAATAAAAGAGTTTTAAAAAATAAAAAATATAGCTTATAATCACTGACACACTGTGTCAGCTAAGGAATGTATAATACAAGGTTTCTCACCAAAAATGATATCCATTTCTTCTTCATACCTGGTCATGATCCACTGTGAGTACAAGCAAATGAATTTCACAAGGTAACAGTTTTTTTATATAAAGAACAGTGGTACAACAGGTAATGCACACTCAAAAAGTTATCAATATCCCCCAAATTATAATAGCCTATTTAATGACAATAGCAAACAAATCCACTATCATTTTTCACATAAATTGCTGTATAACATTTAAAGAAAATAGATACTTGTCACAAGTTTTTCAGGTATAGCAATGTTTCAACCTTAGCAAATACGTTTTTAAACAAAGTAAAACTTCTTTGGTCTAGAACATCATCAAAAAATCTAGATTGTTCTGGTGGAAGTAAAGTGAGCTGAAGAGTTACAAATGAAAGATGCTCCCTTTTTGGGAGCCATCCAGGTGTACCATGCCCTGGGATTAACTTCCTAGCTCCTTTGGTATGAGACTGTGATGTCCCATTCATTCACATTTTTATAAATGTGGGAGGTGGGGATTATAATTGTATTTCACTTCAGCTACTAAAATGGACCTTACCTCCTGTTAGAGGAAGGCAAAATGATCAAAGTTGTTGAAAAAAATCTAAAAATCATGTCTAAAAACCCCTTAAAATCAATTTGAGGGGGCAGCTGGATAGCTCAGTGGATTGAGAGCCAGTCCTAGAGACAGGAGGTTCTAGGTTCAAATCTGGCCTCAGACACTTCCCAATTGTGTGACCCTGGGCAAGTCACTTGACCCCCATTGCCTACCCTGACCACTCTTCTGCCTTGGAGCCAATACACAGTATTGAAGGTAAGGGTTTATTTAAAAAAATCAATTTAAGACATTTAGCTCATTAAATTTTCCAAAGGTTGTTATACAATTTTAACCAGTCTTTGATGAAGTCCATCCATCTTCTTATGTGACAAATTCACAAAGTCAGAATAGAAAAAAAAGATTGTTTTTTTATGGGATTATTCAATAATATTTGTTCAGTATAGTTATAGGGGGAAAGCAACAGAATATAATAGTAGTTAAAACCCAGTTCATTAAAATGATTCAGTGTAACAGAATAGTATTGAACACATTAGTATATGAACTTAAAACCAACAAAATTAAATCTTAAACAAAATAATCAGCAAAATGCAATAAAATACAGATTTTATAAAACATTAGAGTCTAAAAAGCCTTAAAAATATAACCTCCTGTCTCTTTAAAGTTTGTTTTTTGTTTTGCTTTGTTTTTTATCCATTGAGATTCCTTTTGTTGGTACTGTGGAATATCCCACAGTGAGGGAGAACATGGATTTTAGGAATCTCAAATTGGGCAGGCCCAAATGGCAAAGAGTTGCAGGGAGATTAATTTCTCTCCTGAATCTCAAGTAAAATAAGTAAAAGAATCAGTGCACTCAAAAGATATCCTTTGAAATATGCCATGCTTGTAATCAACTTCCTGTTTGGAAAAGTCTCTTCCTTCTCCTCATTCACCACCCTGAGGTCCTCTGCCATATGGAGGATAACTGTTGCCTAATGAAAGAACACCCCAGTTTTTACCAGTTGGTTTGTGATTCCGAAGACACAGTGGCAGCTACCAGCAGCCTGGGTCCAGGGGCTGGCCTGGGGCCATCTGGCTCAGAGACCAGAGGGTTGCTGGGGCTGGGGCCAGGAGAGTGATCTGGGTCAAGCAGGTCTGGAGCGAATGGCTGGAGGCAGGAGTGGATGGCTGGAGCAAGCTGAATCAGAATCAGCTTTGCTGAAAAGCCTTGGCAGGAGAAACATGGCTTTAAAAAAAATTATCTAGGCTATCTTTAAAAAAAATTTTTTGAGAAGTTCTCATCCAATCTTGTGGTTGCCAAAAACTGTAAAAATTAAATTATATCTCTAATAATAAAATATTATATTTTGTGAGGTTTATTAAGGATTATTAGAAATCAAGGAATAAAGAAGATACAAATAAAACCCACATGCCTATGGCTGATTAGCCCATTCAAAATCCAAGTGAAATTAGAGGGAATTCTAGGAAATACCAAGAACTTCTGGGGATTAAAGTCTAGGGTTCAAAATATCCATTTTTACATACTCCCTCCCCTGTGATCCTATTGGGAAACCAGTTTCCCCAAAAGGATCATGGAAACAAAACCCTTACACTACAGGAAGATCCAAAATGAACCTTGGGGTGTAGTTGATTGGACTGAAGGTTTATTGAACACTTATTTTGAATGTACACTCTTCTGCCAAAAGGGGACTTCCCTTAATTGGTTTTTGTCAATGCGCCCAGAAAAACATTGATTTTGCTGTCTCTCTCTCTCTCTTCTATTTCCCCCTTATCTCTAACTATTGTAGTTTTCTCTTAGAAAGTAAAATTTTGTATATACCTGCAGTTGGAAATTTTGGGGATGCAGGATGTTTATGTTTAGTGATCAATTGGGGAGACTAGTTCCCCAATCATCATCAGGGGGGATTGTGATTTTTAGATTTTCCCCATCTTGCTTAGCTTAGCACCCAGGAATGTACACACCCACACTACACTGGCATGTGCTAGCAAGTGACAAATGAGAAACAACTGACTTTCCCCTGGGCTGTCCTAAGCCAAGCTTAAGCCACCATTGGCAAATGTGAGACACAGGAAGTGAGGGAGAGAACTGCCTTCAGAGTTCTTGTCACTTCCTATGGAGAGAGCTGGACTCCAGTTCGATCCTGGAACTCGAGCCTGGAGCAGCTCCCTCAGACAGCTTCCTTGAGATGGTCATATCTGACTCCCTTTTCCCTTGGCTCTCAGGGGCAGGCTGCCCTTGGCCAAGGCCTTGAACTCCTGCCTGGCTCAGGCTGAGCAGGAGCAGTTTAAATTAATTCCTTTCCCTCTCTCTCTTTCTTAATTTCTTCCTCCTATTGTAATTAAATCTTCATAAAGTTCCATTCTGACTTGAGTGTTTCATTGGGGTTTACGAAATTAAATCCTTGGTGACCAATACTTTTACATTCAGTCTCAACCTAAAATTTACCCCTTACAATAACTAGTTAGTGTCTGGGCCAGACTTCAATTCAGGAAGATGAGTCTTCCTGACTTCAGGCCTAGTATTCTGTCTGATGAACTACCAAGCTGTTCCACAAAAAGAAGGATGTCAATTTTTAGGAAATCTCTCACTGTGTATCACAGGGCTGTGTTCTTAGCCTTGATGTGTTTGAAGTTTTTATTTGAAATTTTATTTGAAAAATTTATTGTTAACCTGGATGAAGATATAGATGGAAAGTTTATCAAATCTGATAAGCATTCAAAACTGACAATTATGTTAATGTTAATTGTTAATATGTTAGTTGACTGGGGGCAGCTGGGTATCTCAGTGGATTGAAAGCCAGGCCTAGAGACTGGAGGTCCTAGGTTCAAATTTGGCCTCAGACACTTCTCAGCTGTGTGACCCTGGGCAAGTCATTTAACCCCCATTGCCTAGCCCTAGCTCTTCTGCCTTGAAACCAATACATAGTATTGATTCCAAGACAGAAGGTAAGGGTTTAAAAAAAATGTTAGCTGACTAAGCTGCATTCAAAAAGATCACATTCTACTGAGACCTCTCGTCTCTCCATGAGATGAAATTTAATAGAGATAAGTGTAAAACTGTTTTTAGATTTAAAAAGCAATTCTAAAATGAAGAAAGGAGGAAACTTGTTCCAAGAGCAGTTCATGTTTTTCTAAAAGGACAGGGATTTAGTGATCTATAAATATAGATATATTCAGTGTGATGGAGCTGCTCAAACAGCTAGTGAGATCTTTAAAACTGAATTAGTGGGAAAAATAGCATCTGAAATAAAAGGGCAAATAAGTCTGCCTCATTATATTCTGGAAGATCACATCTAGAATTTAATATTTGTCTCTTAGTACTACTTATTTTTTAAAACCTTTACCTTCCATCAATAATGTGTATTGGCTCCAAGGCAGAAGAGTCATAAGAGCTAGGCAATGGGGGTTAAGTCACTTGCTGGGGTCACACAGCTAAGAAGTGTCTGAGTACAGATCTGAACCCCGAAACTCCCAACTCTGGGCCTGACTCTCAATCTACTAGGCCACCTAGCGAACTCTTCTGAGAACTACATTTTCAGAACGACATCAACAGACTGGAGCATGTCCGAATACTTCATACCAAAGTGTATTAGGAATAGTCGAAGGAAACAGAACTCACAGGTCTTGGGAGTAGAGACAAGTACTCAAGTTGGACAAATATGTTATCAAACATTTTAAGTGTTGACATGTAGGAGTTTTCTTGGAATTGAATGCCAAAAGTGCCAAAGGATATGAGCAACCCTGAAAAGGGCTCAACAAGCCATCACACACGAGGTGCTAGTCCTCTTTGAGCACCCATACACCCCCTAATATTATGTATATGGGTGCATATAGGTACATATGTGAGCACATGTATTAATGTATATCCGTGAAAGACTCAATATGGCAGGGTGCAATAGAGAGTTTGTCCTTGAAATTTGTATGATGTGGATTCAAGTTCCATCGCTCACAAATACTACCTGTGCAACTCTGGGCAAGGTGAAACCTGCCAGTGCCCCATGACAACTTTCTAAGACTTTAAGTTGAACAGAGTTGGTCATCAGTAAAGAGTTTTCTCACCCAAGAGGTCCCTACACTTATCAAATCACAAATCTAGGGCAAAACAAAAGAAAAACCAGCTTACCCTCAAGTTAGAAATCTTTATTTCTTGGATAAAGCTATAATGGTGCAAGTCCAACCCACCTGACCTTAATGATGTAATTCACTGTTTCTAGAAAGCATATTACCTTTGTTAATTCACTGCATCTGGCTGATACTCACCTGCATTTTTCTCTTACCTTTGTACCACTCACAATTTAAAATCTTCTGAGAGAGTTATTCAAAGAATGCACCCCTAGCTCAGGTGGACATATGAGGCTACTGAAAGAACTTGAATCCATGATCATAAAAGCATGATTGATGGAATCTTTGCAGAACTATGGAGAATAAGTGAAGAAACACCAGATTGCAAATATCCCAGTTGAGAGAGAGAGAGAGAGAGAGAGAGAGAGAGAGAGAGAGAGAGAGAGAGAGAGAGAGAGAGAGAGAGAGAGAGCATTGGGGAGATACCAAGAATGCCATAATTTTACATATGTTGAGAGCTTACCAGAGAAATATCATCATTGACCAACTAATGATATTAAGATGAGCTGGGGGAGGAGGGGAGGGTGTGTGATAGCTCCTATTTTTTCATAGACAGGGGAGGTTCTCTTGGTGGAGAAGGGAAGGACTTATGCATGTGAAATGTTGTATACTGTATCAGATAAGGTTAATATGCTATTTGCTCAAATGTTTCTTTGTTATAAAGAAATATTCACTCAAGGGAAACATTAATATGTCAGGAAACAATTCTGATGTTTAAAAAGGCTATAATTAGGGGCAGCTAGATGGTTTAATGGATAGGAAGCCAGACTAGGAGACAGGAGGTTTGGGGTTCAACTCCAGCCTCACACCCTTCCTAGCTGTGTGACCCTGGGCAAGTCACTTAACCCTAATTGCCTAACCCATACCACTCTTCTGGTGGAACCAATACTTAGAATTGGTTCTAAAACAGAATGTAATGATTTTTTCAAGGCTATAAATAAGCTCAAAGGAAATGGTCTTTTACATAGATATCTCACTTTATTCTTTTTGGTCTCTGTTCTATTTATACCTAAATGTTTTCTTAGCGGTATGTTTTAACTTGAAAGTAGGTGGAGAGCGGGAGGAGAGATTTTAAAGTAAATCAGTATATCTCAACAAACATCAGTATACACATTCAGTGTATCACAACAAATCAGTATGTCTCACATTTCATTTTTCTGACCCCCAGGCCAGGACGATTGGCACAGAAGGTAGGACTAGGGTCTGGCACACTGGAGGTTGCATTTGATGAAGAAGAGTCACTTTCTCTGAATTCTTTCCTCAGCTTGAGAAGGGAAGGGCTGGATTAACACGTTTTCTCCTGTTTCTAGAATATAGCTAGAATTTGAGTTGTAAAAGTCATCTGTTCCTAAGAAACCCAAAGACATGTTCAGTCATATGAAACTCCAGAATAGGTAATCAGTCACCTTGGTGATAAGAGGTATAATACAAATTGTAGAGCTTCAGAATTGGCCCAATGACTAGAATTGTATGCTCTTTGGTTGTCTTAAACTATCCCTGATTACCTTTTTTGTTGCTTTATTGTTTTTATTACTATCCAGTGTTTTTATATCACCTTTATTTCTGAATATATTCCTCCTCACTTTCTTGCCCAACAAGACATCTCATATAACTAAAAATAGGAAAGTTCTAAAAAGTAGTAGTGTAATCAGTCAACACATCACTAAATCAATATATGCCATCATCTTCCATGTCCATATTACCCTACCATTGCAAATAAGGGTCGCAAGTGGACTTTTTTATCTCTTAATCAGGACTAAGCTTAGTCATTAAAAGTATGTGGTGTTGGGGGCAACTGGATGGCTCAGTGGAATGAGAGCCAGGCCTAGAGATGGGAGGTCCTGCGTTCAAATCTGGCCTCAGACACTTCCTAGCTGTGTGACCCTGGGCAAGTCACTTAACTCCCATTGCCTAGCCCTTACCATTCTTCTGCCTTAGAACCAATACACAGTATTGATTCTAAGACGGAAGGTAAGGGTTTAATTTTTTAAAAGTATACAGTGTTAACTTCCTTTTATTGTTCTTTCTATTTACATTGCTATAGTCATTGCCTATATTGTTTTCCTGGTTTGTTTATTTACTTAGTATCAATTCATTTAAATCTTCCCAGGCTTTTCTGTATTCTTCACAGTCATCATTTCTTATGTTGTGATACTATTACCTTGCGTCAATGGACCTCAATTTGTTTAGCCATTCCCCAACTGATTGACATTGACTTTTTTCCCCTAGATTTTTGCTTTCATGGAAGAGAGATGCTTTGAATACTTCTGATGTATGTAAGACTTTTCTGTCTTTTACTTCCTTGAGATATCTATCTAGCAACAAAATCTCTAGCTGTCAGGGTATAAATGTAAGCCTTTTTTTTTTATTAGAATAATCAAATTGCTCTCCATAAGGGTTAGATAAATTCACAGTACCATCACAGTATATGAGTGTGAGGGAGCAGCTAGGTGATTCAGTAAATTGAGAAGCTCAGAGATGGAATGCCCTAGGTTCAAATCTGGCCTCAAACACTTCCTAGCTGTGTGACCCTGGGCAAGTCACTTAACCCCCATTGCCTAGCCCTTGCTACTTTTCTGCCTTGGAATCAATATAGAGTATTGATTCTAATATGGAAGGGAAGGGTTTTCTTTTTTTTTTAAATGTATCAGTGTGCCTATCTTTCTTCTACCACCTCAACATTTATTTTTCATATCTTTTGTCATCTTTGCCAGTTTGCTGGTGTGAACTAAAACCTAAGAGTGATTTTGATTTTGATTTTTCTTATTATTAATGGTTTAGTGCCATTTTTATTATGGTTATTAATCATTTGCAATTCTTTTGATAACTATTCATACTTTTAGATGCCTGGAATTGCTCTTGGTTTAAATATATATATATATGTATATTTTACACATATATTTTACACATGTATATTTCTATACACACACACGTGTTTGTGTTAGTAATCAGACCTTTATCAGAGATATTTTATGGATATATTTTTTCTCTGTTCATGGCTTTCTTCCTTATCCTGGATTCATTAATTTTGCTAGTGTAAAAGTATTTAAATTTCATGAGATTTAATTTTTTTTCTCTTATGCTCACCTTTATTCCTGTTTGGTGAGGAATTTTCCCTCTAGACATAGCTGGCACCTGACCTTTGTCTTCTAATTGTGTGTATGTGTGTTTGTGGTATGACATTTAATATTCAAGTGGGTTACACATTCATTTTGAGTTTGTGGTAGTAAAAATTCGATTAAAGTCTAATTTTAGCCAAACTTCCCTTCCCCAAAATATTTTAAATACTGATAATGTTTTGATATGTCTCTTTAATTATCCAATACCTTAGGTAGAATACATTTTTCTATTGATTTTTCTCTAGGATAGAAGGAAGGATTGATAGGCCTAAATACCTGAGGGTTGGAGAGAAAGAAAAGTAGGAGAGAAAGGAAGAGATGAGGGGCTTGAGATTGCCTTCTTGATATCAGAAAGCCCTTGAGGTTCAGTTAGAGTGCCACCCCCTACAAGAAGTCTTTCTTGATGTCTCCCAAATATTAATGTTTTACCTTGCAAAAATTACTTTATATTGTTTGTATTTACTAACCTGTGCACATATTGTCCTCCCCACCCCCAGCAAGATATAAATTCCTAGAAATCAGGAACTAATTTGAGTTTCAATTTTTTAATTTTATCTTTATATCCAAAACATTTAGCATAGTATCTCACACATAGTACTCTTAATAAGGGCTTGATGAGTTGAGTTGGATTGGAAAGGGTTAGCCTAGCCAATAAAATTGGAAAAGCACTGATTACTACCCTTCATGGTCATTACGGATCATAAGATTTAGTGCTGTGAGAGAATATAGAGATTATTCCATCTAGTCTCCTCATTCTAGAGATAAAGAAAATGAGATCCAATACACAGTCTCTCATGTCTAATACCAGGGCCTTTTCTGCTATCATGAAATCTACATAGGAAATGCATTTTTCATTTAAAAGTGATCTTGTTTTGTTAGCATGGATTTAGAAAAAGATTTTGGCTCGGGTTCTATGTCATGCCATATGTGACTGTTGTTGATATATAGAAATATATGTCTGAGGGGCAGCTAGATGGCTTAGTGGATAGAAAGCCAGATCGAGCGTTGGGAGGACCTCGGCTCATATCTGACCTCGGAAACTTCCTAGTTATGTGACCCTGGGCAAGTCACTTAACCCCAATTGCCTAGCCCTTATCACTCTTTTGCTTTGGAACAGATATGTATTATCAGTTCTAAGACAGAAGGTAAGGGTTTAAAAAAAAAAAAGAAAAATCAGCTTAACAGCTGAGTGGAAGATGGAATGAAATTGGGAGAAATACCAGGTCAAGGCTTTCCAAAAACAAAATTCAATATATAAAGATACTGTTTGACTCAAAATCTTTTAAAATTGTCCTGTTTGCAATTCACCAAGTCATTAACATTCTGCTATCAATTCCATGGGTATTCAGGGTGCAAAGCTTCTCAAAACATGGTGTCAGTGATTACATTTCTACTCATGATTCTTTTTCTCCACTAATTAGGAGAGGTATTTTGTTTTTTAATGGCCACAATAGAAAGCTCTTTTTTGCAGAAATAAGATGTTAGGGAGAGGAGTAAAAGCAAATGGCTTTATTTGATAAACCACCAAGTAACACTACAACACAACCCAATGGTGGCAGATTGTGCCAGCCTTGAGATTTGACATACTCATGCTCCAAGTTGACTTCATTTGCACATGCCATGTTAAATAGCCTCTGGGCTGCACTCACTGTCAGTTGGAACAAATTTGCCCTGTTAGTCTCGCTTTTGTTGACTTTGATTTGAACTTTGTTTTGACTGGATATAAAAGGGGGTATATTTATGCAAGAGTTATACTCAAAAAAGTCTCTCGGATTTTGGCCATTCCTTTGTGCTCAACCCTACCCATTGCCCGAGCAGAAGGGAAATAGGGCCTCACAATTTGGAAATCTCTGACATCTTGGAAAAAAGGATTGGATTCTGAGTCAAAGGAGTCAGAAGCCTAGAAGGCTTGGGTCCTAATCTTAGTTTGCCACTGATTTGCTGTATGACTTTGGTCAAAGTTATTTCCTCATTCCTGGGAATAAATTTCCTCACCCTGTAAACCAAGTCTTAACATTGAATTGGACTAGATGACCTCTTTAGTAATAATAAAAGATAAAATTTAAAAATTAAAAAAGATTTTAAAAGATTAAAAAAGTAAAAATAAAAGATAAAATTTCATAATAATAAAAGACAAAATAAGATAAAAAATAAAAAGATAAAATAGATAAAAATTTAAAAAGAAAATTTTAAAGATTTAAAAAGTAAAAATAAAAGATAAAATTTAGTTATAATAAAAGATAAAATAATAAAAAATTAAAAGATAAAATAACAAAAGAAAATTTAGATTTTAAAAGTAAAAACAAAATATAAAATTTAGTAATAATAAAAGATAAAATTTAAAAGATAACAAAGATAAAAAGATAAAATTTAGTAATAACAAAAGACAAAATTTATGTAGTACTTTTTAGTTTACAAAGAACTTTACATAACTTATTATACTTGGTCCTTGTAAAAACCCTGTGAGGGGAGTACTATTTTTTAATCACCATTTGACAGATGAGGAAACTGAGGCTGCTGAAGAATAAATGACCTACTGAAATAGACAAGATAAACTGATTAAATTATTTCTTGTTACTATATATATAGTCACACTAGAGGCCTGGCTTCATAATTCCCTTCTAACCACATCTGAATACTTTGGCTTTGCTCCAGTTTTTATAGCATTTTGCATTTTGTTCAAATCAGGAGCTTGCTGTGAGGACTTTAACTTGCAATGAACAGTGAACAGCAGTGGATTTCTTGTACCTAATTTCTGCATTATGTTTGTCTCTGTTGTTACTCTTATGTTTCTTCTTCAAAAAGCAGTTTCTAATCAAGTGCCCTTTCCAGTGACAAAAGAAACACTCACTAGTCTCTTTTTGCACTGATCTCCTCTGGTAACTAAGTTTTTGGGAACTAGGTTTTGTGTATGTCCTAACCATGTTCAAATTTTTTATTTCCTCAATTTCCTTTTGTTTCAAATCCTTTTCAGTCCTCTCTAACTTATCTTTCAGGTCTTGAACTTCCTTTTGTTTTCAAATAGGTAACCTGCAGCCTCTCTCAATTCAATTAGGGAAACTGAGTCATATCTAGGGAAATAGTTCTTTAAAAAGGTCCTCAAATTGGGTGTGCATCCCCTAAGAAATTGCCTATGGACGTGGCCAGCTATCTCTTCATTATCAGCTTCTAGACCTAAGATGGACTGCCATCTGACAGGCAGTCTATGTATGTGGCAGGATGTTCCCCTTTATCCTGCCTGACCTTGTCAAACTTGGCCCATGCATTTGGCTTAGAACAGCATTGCTTAATGGCTTGCAGTAAATCCTCTCTGCACCTTCTCAGATAGGACATGCTTTACAAAGTCCATATCCCCTCTTTGATCTACAGTTGGCCAGTTAGTCAAATTGCTCTCAGACCTAGTTGTCTCCAAAAATTTATTTTGTTCATGAGGGCTGAACAGTTCTGATAAAAGAAATTCAACATCTTCGAAGTCTGGATCAAAGATCCTGAATGCCCATTTAAGCTCCTTGTGGGCTTTAAAAGGATTGTCCACAAATTTTGGAAAATGGCATTTAATGGACTCAAGTTCCTGAGGAGTGAATTGTCTATGGGCTTTTGAGTGAATCACACCAGCTTTGGTAGTAAGCTTGGTGACTTCTTTCAATGGACAGATTTTCTCAGGGTCACAAGCAGCCTGGTTTTCATTTTCATTGCTACCTTCACTTTCCTGAGGTGCATTCTCTGATTGCCCATTGTCCTTGCCCATAACTAGATCTAAACCTTTTTCCTTGATTAGTTGTTCAAACACTGCCTTAATCATCTTGACTAAGTTGTTGTCAATGGCCATAACCTTCTCTGCCTTAAGGGGTACCATGAATCTAAATACTTTCCTCACTTGGATTAGAGTCTGCAACACAGCCATAAAGATTACATATACTTGTGCCAGGACTTGCCAGAGAACTAGTTCATGTTGAAATGGTGATTGTAACACAGTCATTGTCATGTTTCCTACATAATCCACGGTTTCCGCCACCATTTGAGTCAGTTTGCTGTATGATCACTATTCCAAAAACTACTTGTTTGAACATATTTACTATCTTTCCTGCCTGTGGGATTGTTATGTACAGTCAGACTAAGGGTGTCAATTGAAATAGAGAAGATAAACTGATGAAATTGTTTCTTGTTACTATAAATGACTGCTGTACTCTGACTGGCTTGTGACTAGAAAGAACTGCTAGATGGGAACCTGAAACTGCTTGGTTGTAATGGAGGTAGAAATGAGAAATGCTGAGGGATGCTGCCACACAGGGGAACTGCTCTGGGGAATGCTCTGGGGTTTGCATACTGATCCCTACTGGTGGCTGATGAATCAGTATATCTTTCTAACATCCTCCTCCGTTTCACTCCCTCCCTTCTCCAACCCTCTCCTCCCTGCCTCTCTCACCTCCCAGTTCTTCTTGAAGCCTTTGGTTTCTTCCCTCCCTCCTTGAATAAACTATAAAGTTACTCTTTTCTTTTCCTTTTTCAAGTCAAGGGGTTTATTGGGATAACAGGATAGGAAATTGAAGTAAGAGGGATGAGGATGTCCCTAATCTAAAATGAGGGAGAATTTTGAGAGTTTGAGAAAGTAGTCCAGTCACAAACTGTGACTCTAAGGCAGTTAGAGATATGGAGGACAACAGCTGTATAAATCTTCTTTCTTCTTCACAAAGTCAGCAAGGTTTCTCAGCTTAACCCCAGAGAGAAACAAAGTTCAAAATCTCTCCTTCAGCCTGGCTTTCCTCCAATCATTGGTCAGTCAAAATCTCAGAGGTTTCTCCCTTGATCAGAGAGCCCCCCAAAACCAAGTCAGCCCTACAAGGGTCCTCAGCCAGCCTCAACTGCCAGAGAGGCAAAGTCCAAAGCTTCTCCCCTGGTCAGCTTCAATTGCTCAAAGCCAGAGAACCAGAGTCAAAGCCAAGTTTCTGCTTCTTCTCCTCTGTGTAGACAGAAACCCCCCAACCTGCACTCCTGGGAACATTCTGTTTGGAAGCTTCCTCTTGATTGACAGGCAGGTCCCCAGCCTTGGTTCTTGTATCTTGCCTTACAAGTCCTTTCTCTCTCTCTCTCTCTCCATGCCTCTACCACATTACTCAGGATCACCCAGGTTTTTCTGACTTGAACACATTATCCATTATGTCAAGCTGCCTCCTAACTCGAACATTCTTTGATTTTCTGTGAATAGCTTTGTTGGTAGTGTAGTTCTGTGTGTATTCAAGAGTAGGTGCTCTGTGTGTAACAAAATCAGTCACCCCTTCAAGGAAGAAGTGACTGCTGGGTGCTCTCACTTTTCTGCCTGAGGCAGTAGTGGATGGACTAAGAGTGGAGGGTCAGGAGTTGGTGTCCCAGTCCAACCAGTCAGACTGGGCTATCTTGGCTCCTATCTATCTATATTTGCACACTTTCCTGTCTACCTTGGAAAATACCCAGCCCAGGCTGGAATCCTCTGCTCTAGCAGACCATAAATCCCTGAGCCCAGGCACAAGTACACACCTCTACTTGTCAGCTTCATTGTCAGCAAGAGGCCTAGGGCCAGCTGAAGCTGGGGACATCGTGAAGCATCTGGACCATCTTTGCAGGGTCAGCAGATGGGCCAAGAGACTTTTAGAAGTGGTTGGTTCCTTCCAGTCATTTTAATGGGCCTGTCCCAGACTGGATACGAGTTGTTCAATGTAGACTCACCTGTGCCCAGGACACTAAAACAGGTTAGCTCTGTAACCAGCCTCCTCACAGGGATCTCCAAACAATTTGTTGCAGAGTTGTTCCATGAAGGATGCACAGCTGGGGAGACAGGAAGATCTAAGAAGCTGGGGGCTAACTTGAACTGTGGTCCCATGCTCTTGACTTGCTGGGGACTCTGCCCAGAACACTCTTATTCTCAGTTAGTCTTGCTTTTTCAGCCAAAAAAAAAAGCAGGGAGAATATTTTGTAAGAGAAAAAAAAATACTCATGCTGTGCTTTATCAGTAGACTGACATTTATAGCCTCAATTCCCATACTGTCACATTCTTATTCTTATTCCCCCAGAGGCCAGTAGAGCCCCTCACCCCTATTCCCACCCACTGAGACCATTCACTGGGCTTTGCTTTACTTTACAGACACTGGTCTGTAAGTAGAAACAGCCTCAAAATCCTCTCACTTTATTTGTCTGCTTGTGAAATGGGTATATGATGAACTCTCATTTATCTTTGCTGAGGATCAGCTAAGGTGTGGCTGGCTAATCTGAAAGAGGAGAAAATATCCCTCCTTAGCTGGGAATGGGTTATATTGATTTCCCTCCCTGAAATTCTTGGTATGGTGCCTGCAATTTCTGTTGAGTCATTCCTTTCGGCTTACAGCATTTAACACCTTGGCAAAAATCAACCAATAAACATTTAATAAGCACCTACTATGTGCCAGGAATAGTGTTAAATGCTGAGGATACAAACAGAGGAAAAAGACTCTCCTTGCCCTCAAGGAACTTACCATCTAATGGGGTAACAATAAATCAATCTATACACAAGATAAATGGGAAATAATTAAAAGAAGAAAGGCACTAGATGAAAAGGTATTGGGGAAGGTTTCCTGTCAAAAGGATTTTAGTTGGGATTTAATGGAAGTAAGGGAGGTCAACAGGTAGAGCAGCAAAAGGGAGAGCATTCCAGGCCTGAGGAATAGTCAGAGAAAATACCCTGAATTGAGAGATGGAGGGTAGTGTTATTACCTCAGGGAGTTAAGTTTCAAAGAGGAAAGTGGACAAAGACTGCCAAGATAGGAGGGGGGCAGGTTATAAAGGACTTGGGATGCCATATAGAGCATGTTGTTTTTGATTCTGGAGGCAATGGGGAGCTCCTGGAGGTTATGAGTAGGGGGTTGACTTGTCAGACCCATGCTTTAAAAAATCATGTTAGTGGTGTGATTGAAGAAATTTGGGCACAGAAAGAAGGCATGATCTGTAGAACAGAGAGAAAGAAATTCCATTAGGACACACAGATTATCGGGGAAAGGGAGAGTGAGGGAGTTCCATGGAAGTTTCAAGGAGAGACAGTTGGACCCCCAACTGCCTGGAGTTCATTCTTCTTCTGCCTGAAGGTGGTTTGAGAACAGACCCCTTCATCTCCTCTCTGGCCATTACCTTACTACTTTTTCTGTGAACTGAAGGAATAGTTAGTCTTCCCCAGAAGAGACCTCAGCAGAGATATTGCCATCTTTTCTCTGAAGAAAGTATTTCATTTATTTTTTTTAAAGAGACTTATCCAAAGCCTTCAATCAATCAATTTTACAATTCAAAAGAATAGGGAAACCTTTTCCCCCTTTCCTAACCTCATCACTATTCCCTTTTCTCAAAAATAATACAAGATCCTTTAACTAAAGAATTTAATGTAAAGGGTTTTTGTTACTAGAGGGAGGAATTTGATTTATCTTCTGTGAGGAAATCTCCATTAGTCTTGCTTAGTGAACAAAGAATAGGAAGTAGAGGAATGGGGCTTAGGATTCAACTCTCTTCATCCAACTACTTCCTGGTGTAACATCTTTAGATCTCCCCAGTTATATCTCACCCAATTCTCCCTCTAAGACAGTGGTCAAATGGAGTTGAGAGAATCTTAAGGCAAGCAGACCCACCAGCAGGCCATTAGTTGTCCTGGGCAGCAGGACAGTACTCAAGGTCAGCTACTACCCCCTCAACTCAGACTAGTTTCTCACATTAGCCAAACCTAACAAGATCCAGAGGAAATGGGGAGGTCATTCCCATTGTGGATGGTGAACACTGAAAAATGTAGGTAGCTGTGAAAGGTACAACATTGGGTACTGCCCAAGGAAGGCAGATTTGGCTGAGATTTAACAGCAGAGGAAGGTACTTATTATCTGGGTCACTTTGTGCCTTGTTGAGGAGCACATATTAGATGAGAAAACCCAAATTTGACTCTTGGCTTTCTGTCATCTTAAGCAATTTCATCTCTCTTGGCCTCAGTTTCTTCATCTGTTCAATGGAGAGAGGGGACAGTACCTAAAATAAATCATCTCTAAGGTCCTTTCCAAATAGATCCATAACTAAGATGGGACAGACAAAGGAGTCTTTAGCTGAGTGTGCCAAAATTTAGATGGTTAACAACAGCACCATCCTGTAGTATTCTTCATTTTAGTGGTATCCCAATATATCCCCAACAACATAAAAACTTAGACTGCTTCCTCATCTCAGCTACCATTTCCCAGGTGAGCTCCTCTATCCCACTTCCCCCTTGCCCACATTTAAAATTCCTAATTACAGTTCTGCTTCTAGCTATATAGCCTATGATCTTGAGGAGTAAGAGGATATCAAAGTGGACTGGGATGCTCATCAGATGAAAACTTCTCCTTAATATTTGCCACAAGCAAATGTCTTAAAGCTTAATAGATTCCTAAACAAAAAGAAAAAAAAAAGAAAGAAAGAAAAAAAAAGAAAGAAAGAAAGAAAGAAAAGAAAAGAAAAGAAAAGAAAAGAAGGAAAGGAAAGGAAAGGAAAGGAAAGGAAAGGAAAGGAAAGGAAAGGAAAGGAAA